>NC_092040.1:87458108-87758108 GCF_003086295.3 Arachis hypogaea
TTCCTGAACACTCTCAGCTGATTCACCAGTTATAATTATGTCATCTACATATACAAGGATATAGGTTTTTATATTGGCAGCATTTCAAATGAACACTGCTACATCTGACTTTGTGGTTGTAAATCTAAGCTCCTTGAGGCCATTAGCAAGCTTACAGTACCACTCTCTTGGAGCATGTTTCAGTCCATAAAGAGCTTTGATGAGCTTACACACTAGTGAAGGATCTCTTTGTTCATAGTCTTTGGTGGCAGTTTCAGTAATGTTGGAATTGTAGGCATTGAGAGTTCATTCATTGAGGGTTCTGAGTTAACTGTGATGGTGTTTTGCTTACAGAGAAACTGATCTTCGAAGAATACAACATTGGGAGTAACTATAGCATTGCCTTGTTGAATAAGGCATTTGTACCCTTTATGTACTGTTCCATAGCCAATGAAAGTGCAGGGGAAGGACCTGAAATCCAACTTATGCTTATTATATGGTCTTTGGTGTGGAAAGCACAGACAGCCAAACACACGTAGATTTTCATATGAGGGATTTCTTTCAAATAGCTTTTCTGCTGGGGATACATCATTTAGAACTGGTGTTGGGAGGATATTAATCAACTTCGCAGCAGTACAAAAGGCTTCTCCCCAAAATTTGGTAGGCATAGAGGCTCCAGCTAGTAGGGTGAGTCCCATCTCTACAACATGCCTGTGCTTTCTTTCTACTAATCCATTCTGTTGGTGGACATGAGGGTAGGAGAACCTATGCAGCACTCCCTTTTCCTACAGTGTCTTTGATAGACTAATGTACTCAACAACATTATCACTTTGTAACATCTTAAATTTAGTGTTTAGTTGCAGTTCCACTGTTTGTTGAAAATTTTCAAAAACTATTTTCAGTTGAGCTCTAGATTTGATTAGATAAAGCCAGGTATATTTTGAAAATGTATCAATAAAGTTGACAAAGTACCAGTTTTCATTATTATCTGACATAGGAGCAAGTCCCCAAATGTCTGAATACACAAGTTCTAAAGGGTGGTTATACAAGGTTTGTGAAGGAGGAAATGGTAATTGGTGGAATTTCCCAATGCAACAAGCTAAGCAATTAATTTTCTCAGGTAAGGCAACAATTTTACAAGCTTTCAGGACTTTAGAGACAACTAAATGGTTGCCATGGCCTAATCTAGCATGCCACTTTACAAGTTCATTCTTGTTTCTTACTGAAGAGGCATAGGCAGCCGGTGTTTGTAGGCTGTGAAGATTAGTAAATCTATAGAGACCTTTGTTTACAGTGCCTTGAAGCACCACTTCTCATATCTCTTTAGTCTTTATACAACACCTATCATCATGTAATTCAAAAAAAAATTTGATTGTCATAGCATAGCTGATGCACACTCATTTAGTTCTTGGTAATTTCAGGAACACACAACAGTTTTCTCATGTGCAATAATCTAGAGCTCAAATTAGTCTTGAAACATGATTTTCCAATAAAAGAAATTTGCAAACCTGTGCCATTTCCGATTACAATTTCCTCTTTGACACAATATTCTTCTTTCTCCATCAGATTCTTTGCATCATGTGTCATGTGGTGTATAGTCCCTGAATCAGGATACTAGTTGGGATCTTGCACTGTTGCTGGTGTTGCTACATGTTGCAGAAGTTTGCTTCAGGTTGAGATACATGATTGTTGCTGTCATTGTAGACTTCTCTTCCATAATCCTCCTTTTCATACTGATCTTCACTATACCTGTACCAACAGGTTCTTGTAGTGTGTCCAACTTTGTTGCATAATTGACACTGTGGCCTATTTTCCCTTGCATTGTACATTCTTTGCCCTCTACTGTATTGACCTCTTCCATTTGCAAATTGTCCATCATTGCTACACTATCCACTACTCATTCCTTCTTGCATCTATCTCCCTTCAGAATAACTCCTTTCTCCTCTGAATGTTCGACCTCCTCTTCCTCTGAATCTGCCTCTGAGGCATCTCCTTGCTTGATAATTTTGATCATAGTTCCTAAACTGTTATATATTAGCTTGCATGAATGCCTCAGGTTTTCTAAATTTTGCAAGCATGCTTTCATGAGCAAGTGATGCGGTGATTTAACAACCATAGACTAACCGGCAAGTGCACCGGGTCGTACCAAGTAATACCTCAGGTGAGTAATGGTCGATCCCACGAGGATTGATGGATCAAGCAATAATGGTTAAATGATTTACTTAGTTAGGCAAGCAGAAAAGGGTTTTGAGATATTCAAAAGGTTTAAATTTGAAAATATCAGAAGAAAGGCACGCAAGTAAATAAGTTGAAAATAAAATATTGGAAAAACAATTAAGGCTTCAGAGTTATCTATTTTTTCTCAGATTAACTTTTCTTACTAACTATTTTAATTATGTAGGATTTAATTTATGGCAAACTATATGTGACTACACCCTAATTCCTTAGACCTTTCTAGTCTCCTCTAAAATTCATCGACTGCCAATGTCTTGGTCAATTAATTCCAATTAGAGGGTGAAGTTCAAATTCCAGTTTATATGCCACAAAAATTCTAATTACCCAAAAATAAGAGGATTATATGTCACGTATCCTGTTAAATCCAAATAATTAAAATTTAGGAGAAATTGTTTTCAAGCTGTTGTTCAAGTAAAGAGTTTTTCCAAGTTTTACAAGAACTCAAATAGAAAGAGGGTCATACTTCTGTTCCACCCAAATTCATAAGATAAAGAGTGAAAACAATTCTTAAATTATAAATCCATATATGAATTAAAATAGAAAAAGTAATAAAATCAATCTATACAAATAGACAGAGCTTCTAACCTTAACAATGGAGGATTAGTTGCTCATGGTTCAGAGAAAAAACTAGGATTGTGATAAAATGTACAGAGTTCCAATCTGATGGAATGTAAATTGGTATAGAATTCCCTAATGGAATCCCCTTTTTTATAACTAATCCTAATTAATTTAAAATCTAATTATCTAAAATTAAAAATAATATCTTTTCCTAAAAAATAAGATTTGAATTTAAATCAAAATAATCAACAGGTCTTCAGTTGATGGGTGGGGACCACATGTTTTGTCCATTCTGCATCGTCTAATCTGTGTTTTCTGGGCTGAAAACTCGGTCAAAATAGCCCAGAAATCGCCCCTAGCATTTTTCTGCATTTTCTGCACGTGGCGTATGTCACGTGTACGCGTCAGTCATGCGTACGCATCGATGGTCTTTTTCGCAAGTCACGCGGACGCGTCGGTCACGCGCACGCGTTGCTATGCAAATCTTCAAATCACGCGTACGCGTCAGTCACGCGCACACGTCGCCATGGAAAGCTCCAATCACGTGTACACGTCAGTCACACATATGCGTCGCTCTTCGCTGCCATATCCTTTGATTTTTGTGCTACAGAAACTCCATCAAATCCAGTCGAATGCTACCTAAAATAAATAAATTTGCAAAAGACTCAAAGTAGCATCCATATTAGCTAAAAGATAATTAATTCTTTATTAAACTCAACAAATTAGATGCAAATTCACTAGAAAAAGATAAAAAAGATGCTCACGCATCAGCAAGCAACAGTGCCTCTAATTCTGCCACAGTTATGCTTTCAGATCTAGCAAGTACTGATGTATATACTGAAGAATACTCCTCAGTCAAGCCATGCAAAATTGCATTAACATGATCACTTTTCTTCACTAATTCACCTACAAAGGCCAATGCATCAATCATACCGTTGATCATCAAGACATATTCAGTAACCAATCCTCTAATTTGGTGAGTGCTAAGCTTGTTTTTCAATTGCATCACCTTAGCTTTGATCTGTGAGGAGAAATGATCTTCCAATCTCTTCCATACTTGATGTGTATACACGCAGCCTACCATTCTTGTAGTGAAAGGTTTGCTCATAAAAGCCAATAACCAAGACTTAAGGAGTGCATCTTGCCGTTTCTATTGTTGATAATCTGGATTAATTGCTGTGTCTGTACCATTCTCCGAAGCTGCAAATTGCTGAAAAATTTCTCTTCCTGTGACGTGACTTAGCATATCATTTCCTTCTATAGTTGAGATTGCTTGATCCTTCCACTGCAAGAAGTTGTCCTCATCCAGTTTCAAGGAGATTGGTGTTGCAACGAAACTTTGTGCCATTGCTGATTGAACGGCTTGTAGTTATTTGTGGTGTATTGAATGCTGTAAAGCCAATGGCTCTGATACCATGAAAGATACCAGACCCTAGAGGCAGGTTTCAGAAGAAGAAGAGTAAAGAGAAAGGAGAGAGCAGAGTTAAGAGTGAATGGAATCTCACTGAACTGAAAACTTAAGCCGCAAGTTACAGAGAGGAAGAGCATTTATAGACAGTTGAAACCTTCTAGCACAAAGACTAACTAAATCCTGCCAGCTCAGCTAGTACCTAACTACAACCGACTGAAAGTTAACTAACACACATTTCTAAAAGCTTCTGCAAGTACAGCTCAACAGCAAGTAGAATAACAAAAAAAAAAAAGAATAGCTAGCTAACTGAAAGTGAGAAAGACAGAACTAGTGAGCCCTTTGCTTGCTACTTGCTCCACATGACCTCTAACATGAACGATGTGGAAAAATACGAAGTTTTCAATTAAGAAGAATAATGTTAGATACCGATAGTTTCTTTTTTCTTTTTTTTTTTTTATCGACGAGTGATAGGAGGTGAGTAGGTTTTGTGATTTATAGTAATTAATTAGTTATTATTAGTATTTTTAATGGTGTGAGATTATGTTATCTGATTGTGTAAAATTATTTACTTTTCTTTTACTGGTTAAATGTTGGCCAAATTTTAATAAAAATACCGACCTTTTATATATAATGTGATAATATTAGAAAAACAGAAAAAAAAACTAAAATTTTTCTTATTTAGTATTCATTAATTATTGTTGTAATAATTAATAAATATTAAATAAGATAAATTATGACTATTTTTTATTATTTTTTATTATTAAATATTTCTGTATCATATATATGTTGGAAAAAAATTAAGAATACTCCTATTTATTAGAGAAGTATATACACTAACAACTATTAATTATATTTAGTCGTACAAGTTAGTGTATAAATCCTGTTAATTTTGTAACACACTTTTCTTGTTTATCACTCACACACACACACACACATATATATAAAGTAAATTATATATAGTTGTGTCTATTTATTGTTATTGTTGTTACCGTTTTCACATTCTAATAAATGCTGCTTTAATTTATTTTGAACGTGAAAGATACATAAAAATTGATAGTTTACGGAGAAAAGTTAAAAAATATTATGGTACACATCATCATTAGAAAGGAAAATGAGAGGATCAAGACAGCACACTTAGCGACTGTCCTAGGACCAATAGATGTTAGATACCAGAGTTAATACTTAATAAGAATAAAATAATATAATCAAAATTTGTGGATGAAAAATAGATAAAATCAAACAAAAATATAGATAATAATAAAAATAATATGATAAAATGATAAAATTATGATATCTCACAATACTTAAAAAAGTTTATAATATTTTTTTATATATTATGAAAATTTATGTAAAAAAAATATACATATGAAAAGTTTTATTATTTTTTTTTAAATTTTGCTTACTAGTTCTCTGTAAAATATGGCATCTATTAATAAATGTCGTAACTCTCTGTATATAGTATTTTGTGAAAGTATATTTAATTTATAAGTTGATCAAAATTATACATAAATTATATAAGTGTGTACTAGAATTTTTTTTTATATTTATCTTTATCAAATTGTATGACAAATTGATAAATATTAACTTACGTAACAATTCATTTTTTGATTAAATCAAAGATTGCAACTAAACTAACTTTCAAGTTATAAATTTTGACTAAAATTTTAATTATACAAATTAGACAACTTGCAAGTAATTTTATGAGTCTTTTAATTTAATAAAAATTATTTACGTCATACTTGATTCTAGACCAAATTTAAATTGTATAATATTCTTTAATTTTCTTAAAATTTTTATTATACTTCATTTGCATCACTTGTAACCTCTAGTTATTTTTATTGACTTCAAATAAAAAAAAATTAAAAATAAACATTCAAATATAAAATTTTTATTATAATATTACATATCCAATTTTTTTTATTTATAATTAATATTATTTTAAATTTTATTTTTTTAATTTAATTTTATTTAATTCATAAAAAAATTTTAAATATGTCATATTATTTTATATATATTCTTTCCACGCATTGTGCTCATGAGACATAAATGTAAGGAAGAAAAAATATAATAAAATATTAAAGAATAGTGCCTATAGCCGCTATAGGTTCTTAAAAGGTATTACCAATATCTCTAACTTTTAATAATTGCATCTAGATGATGGGGTTTTTTTGGATTGTCTACTATATTTTTTAATTTATTATCATAAATCTAAATTTTATTTAAAAATTTATTATTGGCCAATAAATTATTATATACACCAGACAAATTTTAAACTTTTAACGTTATTTACTTAAACGAACAAGTAAATTAACTTTTTGATTAATTTAAAATTAATTTAATAGGAATTTGTTTATATACAAATAAAATAAATAATTTATTTAGTAATATACATAATTTTTAGACTATTTACGAATTTAAATCCTAAAATCATCTCAGATATATAATGGTTTTAAAATGAATAAATACATATTTCGAATGTACTACATTTAAAATATGAAAAAAAAAATTGAATGCATATTGCATAGCATTTGAGATGTATGTATTTTAGATATGAAAAGATTTAGATAATTACATCCAAAATCAATATATTTTGTTACAATTTGAGTTCTTATCGATTTGCTTTTTATTTTTTTATTTAATCCAATTGAGTTGCGGTTAATTTACACTTAAACGTGTTTATTTTCTATTTTTAAAATATGATATATTTTAATTTATTAGTTATTTAATATATCAATAATTAATTGTGATGATATAAATTTCCAAAAATAAGTAATTAGTAACTGCTATATCCTCAATCATAATTAGCCGTGAATAAGTGAATAACACATTCAGTTTGATCAACTCGGTTACGTTTTCTTAGTTATTCCAATTTGTTAAGAGGGTTATCTAAAATTGTAAGTAGATTTTGGACGAGATCTTTTGTATTGGTCGGAGCTGTTGTGTTCGATTTGATGATGGTGGTTAGAGTCGTCGTGTCCGATTTATTGGACTTGGTGGTGCTGCTGATCCTTCGTCATCAGAGGGTGGTGGCACCTACAAGGGACTCCGATACTTAAGTTAGCAAGGGTATTAAGGAGGTTTTTAGTAGAATCAGAGTATGAGTTATACCTGGGTGCTCCAGTGTATTTATAATGGTGTGGAGTGACCTTTCTGGAGATAAGGTAGTTATCTTATCTTATCTTTGAGTAGAGTTATCTTCATCTTTAAGGGAATCGCCCTTATCTTCCTAGACTTGGGCTGCCTTTGGACTTGGGTCGTGTTCCTCTATTTGGATCCCTTTTGGCCTCTTCTGGTGCTTTGGCCGAACTTTTTGAGAAGAGGTCGGATAATCTTGACCTGAAGAGGTCGGTCGACTTGTCGTCAATCAGCCCGGGTCATACAGCTCGACCCAGGGTATGAACAGTGCCCTTGCTCGAGCGTGGTCTTTCCTTTGAGGTTGTGTCCTTTCAGACTTTTACCTCTTCCTGGAGAAGTCGAACATTCTTTGTTGGGCCCGCTTGTAGAACTCATATTAGTGGCTTTGAATGCGGAACGTTTCTTTTTATTTATTGCGCGCGTTTTGCACTTTCTTGGAAACGTGTGGGGTTTAAAAACCTATTAACTTCTCCCTTCGTCGTTTCTTTTGCCTCCCACTTTCTCATTTCATTTTGAATTTCACCAAAGCTTTCCCTTTTCCATTTCTCTTTCTCTTGCTTGCTATAACTTCCCCCTTTCTCTTTGCCTCTCTGTTTCGTCTGTGACTCTTCGTTTCTCTTGCTCCCAAGTTTTCACGTCTTCGTGCTCTCCTTGCTTTCGGAAGTGATCATTGGTGTGGGCTCGCCATTTGCTTCCTTCTTCATCACCTTCTTACTTTATAGGTTAGTCCTTTTTTCTTCCTTTCTTTCCGCGCTATTTCATGCTTGAAAAGTTTTGATCTTGCTTGGTTTCGTGTTAGAAAGCTTGAATCTTTTCTGCGTTTGTCGTGCATCTGTGTGCTCTGAAGGTTTCTTCGATGAATCATTATTTTATTAGAAAAGGATCTTGATCTTCTTCTGTTTGTATTTTGAAGTAGTGAACCTATTTGATTCTGAAAAAGGTTGCGTCTTTGATGATTTTCACTTTGCATGTTTGATGTCGATAGTTCCTTTTGCTGATAAACTCTTTGATTTGTCTATTTTTGATGACTTTTTGATTCGTGACTTTCTTTTCAGAGTGTTGCTTTGTTGAAAGAGGGTTATTTTCTTGTTGAGAAATGTCGAGACATAGACTTGTAGATTTTTCCCGAGTCTTTAATCTGTTACTGTCTCCAAAGGATGTCCCTGGACCTTGGTGTGAGTCCTGAGGTCTCCTTTTGCTGTTGTATGCTTTAGTCTGAGTTGTATCCATATTTGTCCGAGCTGGTTTCTTGATTTGTCCGAGTTATTTTGGTTAGTAACCCATTTTTCTTTTTCTTACTGTAGGACTAGTTGACTGGTGCAGTATTTTACAACCCACAAACTAACCGGCAAGTGCACCAGGTCGTACCAAGTAATACCTTACGTGAGTAAGGGTCAATCCCACGAGGATTGATAGATTAAGCAACAATAGTGTTTGCTAGGCTTAGTTAGACAAACAGAAAATAGTATTTGGAAGTTCAAAAGCATTAACAGTAAATTTAGAATATTAAAGATAGGTAGATAAATAAGTTGGGAATAAAATATTGAGAAGGCAGTTAAGGCTTCAGAGTTATCTATTTTTTCGGATTTACTTTTCTTACTAACTATTTTAATTATGCAGGATTTAATTTATGGCAAACTGTATGTGACTAGACCCTAATTCCTTAGACCTTCCTAATCTCCTCTAAAATTCATTAACTGCCAATTTCTTGGTCAATTAATTCCAATTAGAGGGTGATAATCAATTTCTAGTTTATATGCCACAAAAACTCTAATTACCCAAAAATAAGAGGATTATATGTCACGTATCCTGTTAAATCCAAATAATTAAAATTTAGGAGAAATTATTTTCAAGCTGTTATTCAAGTAAAGAGCTTTTCCAAGTTTTACAAGAACTCAAATAGAAAGAGGGTCATACTTCCGTTCTACCCAAATTCATAAGATAAGGAGCGAAAATAAATCTTAAATTATAAATCCACACATGAATTAAAATAGAAAAAGCAATAAAATCAATCCATACAAATAGACAGAGCTCCTAACTTAACAATGGAGGATTAGTTGCTCATGGAATGCGGAATGTAAATTTGTATAGAATTCCCTAATGGAATTCCCCTAATAGAATCTCTATAGAAGAGAAGTCTCCTCTTTTTATAACTAATCCTAATTAATTTAAAATCTAATTTCTAAAATTAAAATAATATCTTTTCCTATTTTAAAATCAAATTTGAATTTAAATCAGAATTAACTAACTACTCCGCGTCTTGTAACGTGGGGACCACTTCATTTCACTGGATCTGTGCCTAACTTGGGTGCTAAAATATGGCCCAAAAATCATCCCTCAGCATTTTCTGCACGTGGCGCATGTCACGCGTACGCGTCAATTACGCGTACGCGTCAATGGCCTTTTTCGCGAGTCACACGGACGCGTCGGTCACGCGGACGCGTCGCTAAGCAAATCTTCAAATCACGCGTACGCGTCGGTCACGCGCACGCGTAGCCATGGATACCTCCAAAGCACGTGCACGCGTCAGGCACGCGTGCGCGTCGCTCCTCGCAGCCATCTCCTTTGTTTCTTGTGCTGTAGAAACTCCATCAAATCCAGCTGAATGCTACCTAAAATAAATAGTATTGCACAAAACTCAAAATAGCATCCATAGTGGCTGAAATATAATAAATTCTTGATTAAACTCAACAAATTAGATGCAAATTCATTAGAAAAAGATAGGAAAGATGCTCACGCATCATTGACCCATGTCTTCTCGCAAAAATATTGTCGAGACATCCTCCAAAGTCTCTGAGGGCATGTCTGACTGGCTGGACTCCCTCGTCCTGATGTGCGTTTTGGTGGTTAACTCTGAATACTGTGCAGAGCTTAGAAAACATCACATGATCTGTA
Organism: Arachis hypogaea; assembly: GCF_003086295.3. Lineage (NCBI taxonomy): Eukaryota > Viridiplantae > Streptophyta > Magnoliopsida > Fabales > Fabaceae > Arachis > Arachis hypogaea. Next base: position 87,468,322 of record NC_092040.1, read on the forward strand.
GTAATAGGGATCAGGAGAAGAACTATGAGTTGGTAGCGCCTGACTTCGATGAGAGGGTTTGATTTCCTTCTCTGACCCAGGGAGAACGCCCCTTCTTTTATGCTTATGATTACTTTTTTAGCCAAATGAACATTACCCTTCCTTTTACCTCTTTTGAGACCGATTTGCTGTGGTCATGTAATGTAGCTCCATCCCAGCTCCATCCGAACTCCTGGGGCTTTATTAAGATCTTTCAGCTGCTGTGCCAAGAATTGGATGTCAAGCCTTCTCAAACTCTCTTTCTTTACCTTTTTGTTTTGACCAAACCTGGGACTTCCAAAAAGAAAGCTTCTTGGATATCTTTCCGGTCTGCCCAAGGAAAGAAAGTGTTTTCTATGTATGACGAGTCCTTTAGGGACTTTAAGAACTATTTTTTTAAGGTTCGAGCTGTTGAGGGAGCTCGACCATTTTTTTTAGAATCGAATAATGAACCTGCCTTCTCCATATGCTGGCAAAAGAATGTTGTGGTGTCTAGATATTCGTGGGTGATGCTTGATGAGGTCGAGCAGGCTTTTGTAAGTGTGTTGGAGGAGATTTGGGGACAACCCCCCATCTCGACACAAAGAAATTCTTAGGGGACCCCTCCCTTCTCCGAAGCGAGCTGGGTAGTGATCGACTTCTTTTTTCTTTGATTTGTTTACTTGCTTTTGTTTCTTTTCTTCCAGTTTTGTAACTTGGTTTTTACTGTGTTTTTTAGAGATGGTTAAGAACAATGATTCCATAAAGGCCTTTAAGAAGACGAGAAAAGCTACGGCTGTCCAAAATATCTCGGCCAAGGCCACTGAGGAAGGATCCTCTCAGGTCCCTCCTAAGAAGCCGACCTCGAGCACTTCTGGGCCGAGGAGGGTGATCCCTACTCCCCCGGTTCATTTGGTTGATCCTCCCCAAACTTCTGCTGCTACCTCTTCTCCCACTACCGGCCCTCTTCTAAAAAGACAAAGGACTGTTGAACCTTTTAATTTGGACGCCTCTGATTTTGATGCTGTGGGGTTTGTTGATCATCAAATTGCTCCTTATGGTATTGTTCCTACTGATGATGTATCCATTCTTTGTCATCTGGACTTCATTACCCGAAGCAGCATTAAGATGGCACACATAGGAGCAGCCTTATTCCAAACTGCCCAAGATCTTCCTATTCATGCGACAAAGACTTTTAAGGAGGATGCCAAATCAGAATTTGACAGGATTAAGGGGTTGAAGGAGGAACTTGAGAAAAAGGTGGAAAAGTTGGAGAAGGAGTTGGAAGGTGAGAAGACTCAGGCTACTACTGCGGTAGCTTTTGCAAATCTGGTTGAGGAGATGGCGCAGAAGTAAAAGGAGGGCTATATCTAGACATATAGTGAGATGATAGAGCTCAGGAAGCGGTTGGAATCTGCTCGATCTGATTATGCTGAGCTCCAGGGCCATCTCGTGGGCAGTGTGACTTCTGCCTATGAGAATTTAAAGGATCAGGTCCAAGTTCTTGCTCCTAAGCTCGACCTGTCTCTCTTCAGTTTGGATAATATTGTGAAAAATGGGAAGATCGTCCCTGCTCCAGATGAAGATGATGATGATGTAGATCCACCTCCTGCACCATCCACCAAGGCTTCTGTTGCCCCGACTTCCCCAGCTCCTGCATCTAAGGTCGGTCGTCCCGAGTCTGATCCTGATGTTCAGATTCTGACTCGGCCGGATGGAACAGTTGATGCCATCCCTCTTGCGACTTGTCCTCCTTCACCTCGGGATGCCGCCACTGAGGAACCTTTGAATCCTTTGTAATTTCTATTTTGGTATTTTATGGCCCGGTTTGTGGGTCCTTGAAATTCAGGATTTTTATAACTTGTAGTTCTTTTGACATTTTAGTTGCTTTTGAGCTCTTGAGGTCCTTTTTTCAGGTGGCCTTCTTGAGTCTTTATAGTAGCTTTTGCTTTTCTTCTTGATGTGTTTGTTTGCAATATTTCCAGAACTTTCCTAGGAATCTTAAGAGTGCTGGAGCTTTTTGCTGTCCGACCTCTTTTTGATTGCCTTTGTGTTTGTTTATTTTCTGCTTTGGTCGAAGTGAACTTTTGAGGCTAGCCTTGTTCGATTGTTCTTCTTAGCATTCTCATAGAACACTTGTGAAGATTTTGGGTGAGGTCGTGGCTTTCTTTGGGTCGAGCTGTATCCTTTCTAGCGCACGCCTTCTGTCGGTCAACTCCTTTCGTTGAATCTTTCGAGTTATTTCTAGTAATCTATTTTTAGTTGGACCTCGCCGGGTCTCTTTTTATGGATTTACGTTTTATAACTCTGTCACTTTTGATCGGCTTGGGCCAACTTCTTCATGTCGGTCCCTTCTAAGTTATTTCTAGTAATCCACTTTTGATAAGGGCTGATCAGGCCTCTTTCTATGGATTACTTTTTATAACTTTGTCGCTTTGATTAGTTGGGTCCGACTTCTTCATATCGGTCCATCCTAAGTTATTTTTAGCGATCCATTTTTTCTCAGACCTCGTCAGGCCTCTTTCTATGGATCACTTTTTTATAACTTTTTTTGTTGCTTTGGTCAATTGGTCCGACTTTTTCATGTCGGTCCGTCCCAAGGTCGATTGGTCTAACTTCTTCATGTCGGTCTGCCTCAAGTTATTTCTAGTAATCCATTTTTTAGTCAGGGTTGGCTAGGCCTCAGCTTATGGATTACTTTTTATAAATTTGTCGATTTTGTCACGATCGGACGGTGAATTTGATCTTCAGCTTTTGTCTTGATCGAGCAGTGAATTTGGTTTTTACTTTTTACCGATCTTTATTGAAATTAGACGATGAATTCGGTTTTCATCGTGGTCGGGCGGTGAATTTAATTTTTACCTAGCTGACTTGTGTGTGTGTGTGGGGGGGGGTGGGTGGGATTTTACCCTCTTAAGTTAGGCAGTTTTGCAGATCTTGGCTTGGTGCGTCGTTAAAAAACCTTTTTAGGAAAAAGAGTGCACCTTTGGCCTAAGATCCTTTATTACTTCCTAACTATAATACCTTCTTAGGTTGCAAGCGTGCCATGACCTTGGTAGCTCTCGCCCCTCGAGTTTGGACACCCTGTAGTAGCCTTTCCCCAGTATCTCTATGACTCGGTAGGGTCCTTTCTAGTTAGCCGCCAGTTTTCCCTCTCCAGGTCGACTTGTTCCGATATCATTTCGGATTAGGATGAGGTCGTTGTTGACGAAATTTTGCTGTACTACCTTTCGATTGTATCTTAAGGCGATTTGACGTTTTAACACCTCTTCCCTGATCCGAGCTCTTTCTCGAATTTCTGGGAGTAAGTCGAGCTCTTCTTTTTGAAGTTGAGAGTTGGCCTCTTCACTATAGAGGATCGTTCTGGGAGATCTTTCTTTGACTTCCACTGGGATCATTGCCTCCATTCTGTAAGCTAGTCGGAAAGGTGATTCTCTGGTCGTGGAGTGTGGGATTGTCCGATATGCCCATAGGACTTGTAGTAGCTCTTCAGCCCAGGCTCCCTTTGCATCCTGTAATCTCCGTTTTAGCCTACCTAATATAACTTTATTGGCGGCTTCTGCCTGTCCATTAGCCTGGGGTGTTCTACGGACGTGAATTGGTGCTTTATGTTTAAGTCGGCCACCAATTTTCTAAACCATGCGTCTGTAAATTGAGTGCCATTATCTGTGGTAATGGAATAAGAAACCCCACACCTTGTGACAATGTTTCTGTATAGGAATTTTCGACTTCTTTGAGCAGTGGCATTAGCTAGGAGCTCTGCTTCAATCCATTTTATGAAATAGTCTACCCCTACGATGAGGAACTTGACTTGTCCTGACCCTTGAGGGAAGGGTCCGAGGAGGTCGAGTCCCCATTTTGTAAATGGCCAGGGTGAGGTTACACTGATGAGTTCCTCTGGTGGGGCGATGTGAAAATTAGCATGTTTCTGACATGGTGGACATGTCTTTACGAACTCTGGTGCTCCGAGATGGTTGCCACAGATGCCACTGTGTACTTCTTCTAAAACTTCTTTTGTGTTGGAGGTCGGCACACATTTTAACAGCGGTGTTGAAATCTCTCTCGTATTTGGCCTGATTGTTTGAAGCAGGAAACTCGAATTTGAGGGAGAGTTCAATTTGGGTTCCCTGATCGCTTTTTATTATCACACCTGCGCCACTTTCCGTTTTGTTTGAAGAACCGTCTACCTAGAGATTTCATTCTGTGGGAGTTCCTAGAATGTCAGTGTACTCAGCAATGAAGTGGGCCAAATATTGGGACTTTATGGTCGTCCGAGTTTTGTATATAAGGTCGAACTCAGATAGCTCGACTGCCCATTGTAGAATTCTTCCAGCTAGGTCTGTCTTTTGGAGAATGCTTTTCACGGGCTGATTAGTCCGAACCTTGATGGTGTGAGCTTGAAAGTAGGGGCGAAGTCGTCGAGAAGTTAGTATGAGGGCGTAGGCGAACTTCTCTATCTTTTGATAGTTCAATTCTGCCCCCTATAGAGATTTGCTAACGAAGTAGATGGGTTGTTGCCTAGTTTCGTCTTCTCTGACCAGTGCTGATGCTATTGCCCGGCTTCCTACTGCGAGGTACAATACAAGTGGTTCTCCTTTCCGTGGTCGAGTTAGAATAGGTGGTTGTCCCAAGAACCTTTTGAAATCCTGGAAAGCTTGTTCGCACTCAACTGTCCATTCAAACCTCTTTCCTTTCCTTAGGGTGGCATAGAAGGAGAGAGATCTTATGGCTGATCCGGCTAGAAACCTAGACAAGGCTGTCAGTCTCCCGTTGAGTTATTGTACCTCTTTGACACAGGTCGGACTCTTTATGTCAAGTATGACCCAGCATTTATCCGAATTCGCATCAATTCCCCGTTGTGTTAACATGAAACCCAGGAATTTGTCCGCTTCTACTGCGAAGGTGTACTTTGCGGGATTAAGTCACATGCCATGCTCTCTTATGGTGTCGAACACTTTGGTGAGGTCGAGTAGTAATAATTTCTCACTTTGTGTTTTCACCAACTTGTCGTCCACATATACCACCATGAGTTTTCCGATATGGTCTGCGAAGACTTTGTTCATTAATCTTTGGTAAGTAGCTCCTGCATTTTTTAGTCTGAATGGCATGATGACGTAACAATAATTTGCTTTTGGGGTGAAGAATGATGTCTTCTCTTGATCAGGGGGATACATCAGGATTTGATTATATCCCAAATAAGTGTCCATGAAAGAGAGGTACTTGTATCCGGAGGAGGCATCTACTAAAGTGTCGATATTTGGGAGTGGATAGGGATCCTTTGGGCAGGCTTTGTTGAGATTAGTGTAGTCGGTGCACATCCGCCACTTCCCATTTGACTTTTTCACTAAAACAACATTGGCTAGCCATAATGGGTACTTGACCTCTCTTATGAACCCTGCCTGTAGTAGAGCCTGCACCTGTTCTTTCACAGCTTGGGATCTTTCTAGTCCAAGCTTCCTATGCTTTTGCTGTACTGGCCGAGATCCTGGGTATACTGCCAGCTTATGGCACATTAATTTGGGGTCTATGCCCGGCATGTCTGCGGCTTTCCAAGCAAAGAGGTCGGCATTATCCCTTAGGAACTGTATTAGAGGGCCTTTTGTGTCTTGTTTCAAAGTTGCCCCAATGTTTGTTGTTTTGTCCGGGGTGTCTCCGTTCTGGACTTCTTCGATTTCACCCTTAGGTTGTGGGCGAAGTTCTTCCCGACCTCGAACTCCCCCGAGCTCGACAGTGTGGATTTCTTCCCCTTTGCCTCTAAGGTTCAGACATTCATTGTAATAGTGGTGCGCTGTTTTCTGATCTCCTTTTATCGTAGCAATCCTTCTGGAGTTGGAAATTTCATGCATAGATGTGGAGTTGAAACTACTGCTGCGAGCTGATTCAATGTTGTTCGACCTATTAGGGCGTTGTAAGCTGAGCTTACATCGACTACAATGTAGTCTTTGTTGAGTGTCCTTGATCGGGTTCCTTTTCCGAAGGTTGTCTGTAGTGAGATGTATCCCAGCAGTTGGATTGGAATGTCTCCTAGTCCAAACAAGCTGTTTGGATATGCTCTGAGTTCTTTCTCTTGTAGGCCGAGTTTATCGAAAGCCAGTTTAAACAAGATGTCCGCCGAACTTCCTTGGTCCACCAGTGCGCGGTGGAGGTTAGCATTGGCCAATATGACAATGATGAACATAGGATCGTCGTGTCACGGGATGATGCCTGCCGTGTCCACTTGGGAGAAAGTAATAGTAGGAAGGTTAGGTGATCCTTCTCCTCCCTCGACATGATATATTTCTTTAAGGTGCCTTTTATGAGATGATTTTGAGATCTCCCCTCCTGCAAATCATCCGTTTATCATGTGAACGTGCCTCTCCGAGGTGCGAGGTGGTCATTCTCCTCGTCCAACCTCTTCGTCCCTTCTTCTTTTTCGGGGCTCATCCGATTTGTTGGCTAAATACTGATCTAGTCGTCCTTCTCTTACCAATTTCTCAATAACATGTTTTAAGTCAAAACACTCATTGGTAGGATGTCCATAGATTCGGTGATATTCACAGTATTCTGTCCGATTTCCTCCTCCTTTCTTGCTTTTAACTGGACGAGATGGTGGGATCTTCTCGGTATGGCATACTTCTCGGTAAACATCCACAAGAAACACCCGAAGGAGGGGGTGTAATTGTTGTATTTTTTAGGCTTCTTGCTGTATTGATCTTCTTTTTTCTTGGATTCTTTATCCTTATCTCGGGAGGAGTAGGAGAATCCGGATTTTGAGGTCTCTCATAGTCAAGAGTTTTCCTCCATGTTAATGTACTTTTTGGCTCGTTCCTGCACTTCATTTAGAGATGTTGGATGTTTCTTTGATATGGAGTGACTAAAGGGTCCTTCTCGCAGGCCATTGATGAGACCCATAATGGCTGCTTCTATTGGTAGACTTTGTATGTCCAGGCATGCTTTGTTGAATCTTTCCATGTAGCTTTGAAGACTCTCCTGATCTTCTTGCTTGATTCCTAATAGGCTCAGAGCGTGTTTGGCTTTGTCCTTCTCTATAGAGAATCTAGCAAGAAATTTTTTGGCTAAGTGATCAAAACTTGTGATGGATCTGGGAGGCAGAGTGTCAAACCACTTAATTGTCGTCTTTGTTAAGGTAGTCGGGAAGGCTTTGCAACGAATAGCGCCTAAGGCGTCAGTGATATACATTCTGCTTATGAAATTATTGAGGTGATGGTTGGATCTGATGTGCCATCGTACAACGTCATATCGGGAGCTTTGAAGTCCTTTGGGACTTTGGCTTTCATGATCTCTTTAGTGAATGGGTCTTGATCTTTGTGGGGGCATTCTTCATGACTGGATCGAGTAGTCTTGGTTTTGAGTTCGACTTCGAGCTTTAGGAGCTTGTCCTCTATCTCTCGGCGTCGCCTAGTTTCCCTCCGAAGATTCCTCTCGACTTCTCGTTGATGTTTGGTCTCTTTTTCGAGCTGTTTGAGGCGATCTTGTTGAGCTTGAAGTGCCTCCATGATTTCTGTACTTGATGAATTCTTGTCTTTATTTGGTTGAGATGCATCTTTAGGTGTAGCGTCCGTGCTCTTATGCGGCGTCCTGTTCTCTAGATCAGAGTCGTGGTCGTTGTCAAGGTTGTCCGCCATGATGAGGGAATGACTTCCAGGTTCCCCGGCAACGGCGCCAATGTTCCGAGGGTTACCTGAAACTGTAGGTCGATCTCGGACGAGATCTTCTGTACTGGTCGGAGCTGTTGTGTCCGACTTGATGATGGTGGCCGGAGCCGCCGTGTCCGACTTGTTGGACTTGGTGGTGGTGCTGATCCTTCGTCACCGGAAGGTGGTGGTACCTACAAGGAACTTCGATGCTTAAGTTAGCAAGGGTATTAAGCAGGTTTTTAGTAAAATCAGAATATGCGTTATACCTGGGTGCTCTAGTGTATTTATAATGGTGTGGAGTGACCTTTCTGAAGATAAGGTAGTTATCTTATCTTATCTTTGAGTAGAGTTATCTTCATCTTTAAGGGAACCACCCTTATCTTCCTAGGCTTGGGCTGCCTTTGAACTTGGGTCATGTTCTTCTATTTAGGCCCTTTTTTTAGGCTCCTCTGATGCTTTGGTCGAACTCTTTGAGAAGAGGTTGGATAATCCTAACCTAAAGAGGTCGATCGACATGTCGTCAATCAGCTCAGGTCATACAGCTCGATCCAGGGTATGAACACAACTCATAATTTACACACGTTTATTTGATTAAATTAAATCATTAATTTAAATTATATTTATCTAAAATTTATATTAAAAATTTATAATTTAAAAATTTTACACTTTTTTACATAAAAATAAAATTTATGCCTTTTTTTATATATAAACAAAAATTTTAATTTCAACTAAGATCTAAATCGTAACAAATTATATAAATTTTGAAGGTAAACATTTAAATTTGTATTTCTCAAAAGTTGTGACTCTAAGATGAATAATCACATATATGAGATGCATTGATACGTTTATTTTGGTCAGCATGCATGTCACATCTCGGTTGATTCCGAGATAAAGTAAACATATGGGGTTAATCTTTCCTGTATGTATATATAATGTATCTGAGGTGTGATTAAGTATTAACATATATGGTTGGCTTTATAGGACTTTGGCCTTATTTTATAAGATTAGAAGAATAAAAATTTTTTATAATTAATAGGGTCAAATTTTTAAAAAGGTTTTAGAGTTCAAAGTTATTATAGACTGAAAATTTTAAAATTAATCTACGGATCACTTAATTTTTTTATATTCTCTATTTCAATAACACATATAAAATTTATTAAAAATTATTTAATTTGTTCTATTTCTTTATATTTTTATATGTAAAAAATAAAAAAATAATAAAAATAAATATTAATAATGGACATTAATCATATTAAAAGAATAAAAACTGTACAACATAAGCTATAAATGACTGGCAAATCTTTCTTTTATTACTTTTATCAAATTTATAATTTTCGTTTTAAGTATATAGATCAATTATTTAAGAATAATGCTAGAAAACCAAAAAGTATTAGTAAAAAACTAGCCAAACATCTTTGGATAAATTCAAAATCTCTACGAGTTAATATATATGGATATTTTTTCTGCGAAATATCAGAATGTTTCTTTCTCATACTAAATGAATGTTCTTTTATATTTTTTTCGAATTTTTTTGTATTACAAATGCGAATGTCTCTATTTTTTTAAGAATTTCATAATTTTTTTTAAATTTTATAGATATTTAATTATTTTTACTAAAACTAACTGAATATTTTTTTGTTAAGTATTAGCAGGATTTATTTTTTCATATTAAATGAATGTTTTTTTTTTATATTTCTATAATTGAGATGAAGCGAAAGAGAAGAAAAGAAGCAAACACAATCTGGCTACCCAAACATGGCACGAGGCTACTCCTTTCATACTACAGGGACAGTTGCTGCCGCTTAATAATAATAAAAGCTAGTTCCATGGATCTTGTATGGAATAATAGGTTTCTATTTTCTAATGCAGTACTACTATTCCCTTTGAAAAAGTAAAAAAAAAAAAAAAGAAATAGAGAAAAAACAGTGAAAAAGAGATTAAAAATTAACCCAAAAAAAAACAAGAATAATAAAAAGGAGGTGAACTTCCTGTTGAAATAGTTGTCTTAAATGTGCTTGTTGAGGGCGTCGCGGAGAGCATGGAGGTCACCCTAGTAGCATTGGTGAGAGAGAGAGGTCTGTGTGTGTAATTGTTGGAAGTGGATAGGTTAATGTAAAAGATAAGAAGAATGTTTTTATAGGTTTTAATTAGGTTTACTTAATCAATTTTTAAATTTTTAAATTTTAAATTTAAAAAATTTAAAATTAATAATTAATATAAATTAATATGATTTTGTTTAGTTTTTAGCTGGTAACGTCTTGATTTCATATACTTTTCCATGATTTAAAAGAATGAAAACTGTACAACAATAACGTAGAGCACATTTTATATTATATTTTTAATATTAGTCGATTTCCACGTGTTGAAAAAGAAGCAAACACCAAGAAGAAAAAGAAAAAATTTATATTATTATTAGTTAGCTTTTCTCTGATACTCGATCTTCATTAATAGATATAAAATTTATCGTTTGAAAAATATTCATATAATGACATCTTTATATAAAAATGACATTATAAATTTTTAAACGATTAATCAAATATATTTAGTCAAACATATTAATTCATCTAATAATTTATAATATTATTTTTATGTAAAGATGTCATCATAAAAATATCTATCTTATCGTTTTGCATAAACCCAGTAAAATAATTGCTTGGCTGCTTGCTATTCACATAAATGATCATTGCAGCAGTTAGCACAAAAGAAAAATTAGTGATTCAATTTTTCATTAAATCCAATATATAGGCGACAAACATTTAACATTAAGATACGTTTTCATCCAATATTATCATTTAGCAATATTAAAAGAAAGAAAAGAAAAACTGAAGGAAAGTAATTAGTATAGCACGGAGTAATGTAGATTGTAGAGGTAATTCTTTGAACAATTTGTATTAGGAACGAAGAATAGGTAAAATTAAAGTTGGATTTCCCATGATTCAGGGTTTTTAAGATTTGTAGGGTCAATTCTGTTTTAATTTTTGTTGGAAGAATTTAATTAGGGTTAGGATTTATAAAATATGATTTTATAATTTTAGGGTTGTGGGCTAGAATTATTTTGGAGAGTTTAAAATTATCTCTAAAATTCTAGGTTCAATTGACAGTTTAACACTTATATATACGTAAATTTGTCTAGTATTACAAATATTGGTATTTAATATGACTTATTATGTTTATATTTTAGAATTTAATTTTTATATAATACAACAAAATAAGATTTTACAAAGTCATTTAATAATTATATTTATCATATAAATAAAAATAACTAATTTTAAATTTTTAACATAAAATATTATTTAAATGTATGAATTCAAGTAGATAATTATGTAATTTTTTTAAATTGTTAGTATATTAAAATTAAATTTTATATAATTAATTTAAGTTGGCTTAATAGTTAATTTAATATATAGTTCGTTTAAGCAAGTATTAAATTGAAGAATAAAGTTGAAACCAAAAACTTAAACTTTATATTCTATTGGGTTTAACAAAGAATTTAAGGAGTATTATTTTAAGAAGTCTTATATACCTGGGTACAACTGGTTCTTTTTATCTAAATATTTTTTTATTTTAAATTATTATGGAAGGAATTATATTTTATATATTAGTTTTTAATTTTGCAAGTAGTTTAATTTTACATGGTGGTGCCAGTAAAATTAAAGAAAATTGAAATTTGCACTAATGCACCCGCAAATCACTATAAGAAAATAGAGTTATTTTGACATTTTATTTTTTAACATTATAATTAAATGTCAAAATTAATATATATTTTTGACAAATATCACAAATATCAAATTTTTTATATTTTCTTGACGAAAAATTTGACCGTAGAAATTACTCCTCAATTTTGACACTCATTTGTTTTTAATTTACTCTACTATTTTTTTCTTTTTTGGGCTCTGTTAATTTTGACATCACACTGTTCTCAATTTAGAATTATACTACTCATTATATTCTTTATCTTCAAAATCTCAATTTATTCTTTAGTTTCAAGATCACATCTCATTCTTTGTTAAAATTTTTTGTTGAGAATATTCTATAGTCAATAAATGTCAAAATAAATAGTATTTTTGACAATTAATAAGTATCACAGAAAATATGTTCTCAAAATTTTCTAACAAATTATTTTTGACAGCCAATATTTATCAAAATAAAATTTAAATTTTTTTCACAATCGCTTATATGTTAAAAATACTATTTTTGACAAAACTTTTATTAACATATTTTCATAGTTAAAATAGTATCAAAATTTATTTTTTTGACAAATTTTAATTTTCTTTTACACATTATAACCTTCAAAAATAATCTATATTGTTGTAGTGAATTATGAAATTAGAAACATTTTTGTTTACCTCAAATTCGAATCCACTACATACTAGCAAAATTGAAAAATAACGTGTTTTCATCTCAATTTCATCATTAATGTCAGTAAAATTAAGAAGGAATATTTGTATAATAATGACTTTAAAGTAGGTCACCTTAGAAAAAAATTGTTTACAATTTTGCAGCTAGTGAATGCAAATTTGAGTTGTTACGAAATTAAAAGATAATATACATAAACATAATTTTGTCTACAATGATTCAAAATAGAAAATAAATTTTTTATTTAAATTAAAAAAAAAGTTACAACTACCCGCTGATTGTCGTTTTCTAGTTAAACCCATGCAAGCAATTTGATGATATATTTTTCATTTTCTTTATCTTTCATGGCTTACTCAATACTCATAGCTTTCTGAAGTTCCCACCATTTAATTTTATATAGCCTTTTTTTCTTGCCCTACTTGTGTGTTTGAGTGTTGAACTGGTAATAAATATCAAAGAAGAAGCTTCTATTTTAATTTTTTTTCCTTTAAATAACAGAAAAAAAATCATTCATAAATAAGTAGTTTGTCGGCACTTCTATATATTAAATTTGATTTAATAAGAATCAAAGCATTCTAAATTCTAGACTAATTAATTAGCCATTTATAACTATTCCTTGTTAGCAACAGCATACATACATATACTCATTTGTGTGCACGCATCTAATAAATAAATTAAGAATTTAAATTTAGTAGATATAGTTACTCATAACATGGTATCAAATAAAACTTATATATATGACAAAAAAAAGTCTAATATTTAATTATTTTTAATTTTTTTCCCTGAACTATCAATAATATCTATATAACTTTCACGTTAAAAAGTCAGAAATTTTTTAGAGCTAATAGTTTTTAGTAATTTTGACTAATATTTAATTAAAAATCTAAAACAAACATCAAATTTATATATATAAATTCTAGTAAATATGAGTGCAAACTATATTTATTTATGTATACAAATTTTGATAAATATAAATATAAATTAAGCCCTTTTTTTATATAAACTCCTATAAATCTTCATATCTGTTTTTACAGGTATATATTTTTACCATTCCTATTCAAGTAATTTAAGAACAAAATATCTCAAAAAAAAAAAATTATTAAGGTAAAATCATATGAAAATCTTAGTTTCTTTTATTATACTTTATTTTTTTTCCATCTTCGTTAATTCTATTATCTAGGACCACTAGAAACAAAACTTAAAAAACGAAGAAAATAATGGAACATCAAGTTAATACATTCTCCGATCCAAATATAAATTAAAACACAAAATTAATAAATAAAATAAAGATGAGAAGAAGAGAATAAGAAGGTTCGTTGCACTTGACTTATAGTGCATTGAATCTTTCCACGGTGTTCTTTTATTTTCTCATCAACCAATAACGGTTCATATCGTAGACAAATTGAAAGCTCCATTGAAGCCTTGTTATTTTATTTATCGTTTTGCGTGTTAGTTCACGAGCGTTTTTTTCATTATTATTATTCTCGTGATTATTTATAGAGATGGAGTCATGGAGAGGGTTGTATTGTGCTCAAACATGCACTTCTCTCTATATACATATATATCACATTCAGAATTGTCTCATTATATAGACCATAACTAAATTGCACCATGGCTCTGTTGAGTTTTAAGTTTGACACACAACCAATAAACCAGGTTGTTTTTCTCTCTTCTTCTTCAAGTCTCTTTGTTTTGAGTAATGTTATTAAGAGTTTTTTTTTTTAAATATTTTATTTATTTTAAATTCTAGATCTTATATGTTAATCTCTTAATTCTAGATTATCTTAAATTATAATTCTTAAAAAAAATTAATATTGATTAATTAAAAGTTATCTTTTCTTTCCTATATATTATGATATTCCTATTACCATATGTTGTAATGTTTAGAACCCTGGATAAGAGATTAGAGATTAGAAAATGAAAAAATATCTATGTATTTACTATATGACATATATATCATAAGTTACAAACTACTTATACATATAAATTCAACTAAATAATATTTCAACAGTAATAATGATTGATTAAATTGTTCTTATGATTTTACTAATTAGTTATGTACAACAGCTATTTTTTTATCTTTTCTATAAAAAAAATTACAAAAAAAAATTCAGTTATGAGTTTTATATTAATAAAAATATTTGACTCAACTATATCTATAGAAGTGTAAGTACACATTATGAATTCTCTAATAAGAAGCATGCAATAACTAACAATAAATTTAATGATATATAGTTCAACTATAAGAATATGCATGTCTCCTTGCAGGTACTTTCCGCTGGAAATTCTGCTGTGAAGTTGGTGATACTAAATAGGCCTCACAAGTTAAATAGCCTTAACTATGAAATGGTAAGTAATTTAAATATTAATAATTTGCAAATAAGTATACTACCTAGTACCTCTACACGTATAATTTATAACATATATTAGTATTTTCTTAACCATCAACATTCGTTTTTTTTATTAATTAAAAAATAATTTAAATACACAAATAATTGTAGTAATTCATATTATATAATGCACGAAAGTGATTTTAATTTGCGCACTCTCTCCTTTTATTAGACCTCAGTACTTGAGAACTAATATTTTGCCTGTGATTTCTAACCCTTCAGCAATTAAACTATAAAATATTTGTTTTTATACTTGTCTTTTCGTAACAATTTGGGGCCACTATATATTGTCTATAGAAAATAAATATAATAAGGGTAACGAGGAAGATCAATATATATATATATATATATATATATATATATATATATATATATATATATATATATATATATATATATATATATATATATATATATATAAACATCTTTGATTTTACTATTTTTCAGGTTTCTCAAATTTTAAAGAATCTAAGGATGTATGAGACTGACTCCTCAGTTAAACTTGTAATATTAAAGGTAATCAAATCGTCATTTAAAATATATATGTACTTTCTTGTTATTAATAATTTAAATAAAATATGTTTTTTATTCATAACATATGTATGTAATTTTCTTTAAAAATATTTTTAATATTTAATTATATTTAATTTTATCTTTAATATTTTTAATTTGTATCAAAATTATTTGTAGATACTAGTTTTATCATGTAAAATATTATGAACAAAATAAAAAATGACTAAAAATAATTTTGACACAATTCAAAAATGTTAATAATAAAATTAAAAAAATTAAAAATATTAAAGAAAAAAGATTAAATGAAATTAAACATTAAAAATATTTTTTAAAAAATTATAAATGTTAAGAATAAAAAATATACTTTACCACTTTATCCTAATAATTTTATTATTATGTTTACTTTTATAATTCAAATTAAACAGTATTTGGCATTTATATATTGATGGTGGACTTATATATATGTTTTTGGATTAACATATTTCCCAATGGTAATTAGGGAAATGGAAAAGGATTTTGTGCCGGAGGTGATGTAGTATCTGTAATTTCTTCCTCACTCACAGGTATATATAACCCACAAATAAAAACCATCAACATACATACATAATCAAAATAGGTAAAATTTCGATTTAATTTTTGATATTATGATTTTGATTAAATAAGACGGTTTTCATTTATTTTTTAAATTTTCAAATTTCAATTTTAACCATATTGAATATAACGTATAGAACAAAACCATTTTTTTTATGGTCAAATTGAATAAAGACTAATAAAACTCGACTCTTATTCACTTTTTTAAAAGATAAAACGATTTTTATAAAAAAAGATACTTCGGTCTCTAAAATATTATTTTAGCGCAATACACTTTTGTTAAAAAAATTATTTAATAATAACAAAAAGTAATTTTGTAAAAAAATTTATTTATAGTTTATGAGGGTTTAAACTCCTCTCTCACAAATTTTTTTAAAAACTATATATTATCATCACAATTACCACCTTCTACATCATCATTATCATTATTATTATTATTATTATAATTTTTATCTTTACTATTTTAATTGTACAATCATATCTTGTCATTATTATCATTATCTTTTTTACTACCATCAATACTAATATTAATACCATAATATTTGTTTCTTTCATTTTTTTATAATGCTATTTTTTCTTTTTAAAAAGTATGATCTTAATACTGTAATTATTATTTTTGTTTGACGTCACTGACAATAATGATCTTCATTTAAACATTCTTAATAAAATAATTTTTCAAAAATAAATTTATATTAATAGTTTGTTAAACTCAACATATTATAAATAAAATCCCTACAAAATTAACTTTTCTAATTATCTAGTAGACTTTTTTAACAAAAGATTTGCATGTCCTAAAATAATAATGCTGTAGACTAAAGTGTCCCTTTACTTTTAGATAATATCGCTGTGTCTTTCTAAAAAATAACAAAGACAGAGTTTGATCTGTATTTTAGTTAAATTCATAATGAATTAGGTGGTTTAAATTTATCAAGAGATTATATTATTTTGTAACCCCTACTTGAATCTAACCAGGACACTGGACCTATCCTCTGAAATTTTATGGAAAACAACTCATTTTGGACCATTTGGCAGCGACCTACAAAAAGCCTCTAGTGAGTTTTTAATTATTATATATTATTCTTCTCCTTATTATTAATACACTACATTTTTATATTCAATTGTTGAAACAGGTATCTGTGATTAATGGAGTGGTTATGGGAGGAGGAGCGGGTCTTTCCATGAATACAACCTTTAGAATTGTGACTGAAAAAGCTGTATGTTTCTCTAGATAAGATCAATTTCAGTCCACTTACACATTCTTAAAATTTTAATACAAATATAATAAAAAGCTATACAAACCTAAACTAAAGTTTCACTAATTTAACTTGGCATTTGATCTATAAAAAAATATGTATATATTGACATTTGATGATGACGACGATGATGATGAACTATCTTAGCATTGATCTATAAATAAATGTATTGACATTTGATGGATCACGATTATTATTATTATTATTATTTGTTGTAGGTATTTGCTATGCCAGAGACATATATAGGCTTTTTTCCAGATGTGAGTGCAAGTTACTTCTTATCTAGGCTTCCTGGCTATTTTGGTAATTAGATAGCTCACATGATTCTCATTATAAAAAATTACCTCAATAACGATTGATTTTTTTTTAATTGATATTAAACTTTTAGCAACCGATTGTGGTCCCTAAACTTAAAAATAATTAGTGACCGATTTTTGTTTAAGATTACTAAATCAGCATCAAACAATATCGATCACTAAATTAATTGTTATTATATTATTTAATAATTGATTTAGCAACTAATTATTTATATCGAACAATATTTTTTAGTCTGTTTTTATGTTGATTGTAAAATCAATAACTAAATTAAAAATAAAAATTGATTTAGCGACCGATTGATCTGATAGCCTAAAATTTTTTGTTTTAATTACTAATTCGGTCGCTATATTAAAACAAATAGCAACCGATATTTAATGAGCAACTAAAATTGCTAATTTTTGTTATAGGAATTAATTTGACTACTAATATTTTTTTATCTTAAAAAATAAATTGATTGTTATTAACGATTAGTCTTATTGATGACTAAAATCAGTTACTATTTTAAATATAATTTATATATCTATATATAACGGGTTATAATTCATATATGTGTAATATTGTTATAAAATTATTTATTTCAAAAGTTAAGAGGGATAGGTATAAAATGTCTACAATAATTTTTAATTTTTAATTATTTTGATTAATGAAAAATTTTAATTATTTATTTATTATATGTAGGGGAGTACCTAGGACTAACCGGAGCTCGTCTGGACGGAATAGAAATGGCAGCATGTGGATTAGCTACACATTTCATCCATTCTACGGTGAAATTATGAGTTAAATTAGGAAAAAAATTAGTTAATATCAGTTAGTTCTTTTTAAATTATTATTTCTTTTATGTTAAATTTTAAATTCTAAAAGTAATGCCTTTTTTTTACAATTTTTTTTACTTTTAATTAAATTAAGAAGTATTTTTAAATATTGAAAAAGTACTTTAATTATTTTTACCGAAATCATATAACCATCGTAAACATTATGTATAAATTTAACAAATATTATATGTATAATTTTCAAAAATAATTCTTTTATTTCAAAGCTTCTCCGTAATGGAAGATTTGCCTGTAATTATTGGATTCGTAACGTAACCATATATTTATTTCATATTTTGTCATCAATGCTATATTTTTTGTTTTTTATTCTATGTAATAGAAGCTTAATGCATTGGAAAATGCCCTACAAGCTATTACTTCTTCAAATGTATCAACAGTTTCTGCTTTAATAGAAACTTTCACAGAGAAACCAACTGTGAAAAAGGATAGCCCTTTCAAGAGGTAATTAATTAAGTCAACAAGAAAATGTTTATTCTAGTTTTAGTTAAGATATTTGAGAATTGATACAATGCATGTTAACCGTTAGAATATATTCAAGATAAAAATGGTTAATTGCATATAAAAAATTAGTAATAAGATCAGCCACAATATATTTGTATTTAAATATACATATATATGATTTTTTTTTTTAATTTTTATAAGTAATTTTTAATTAATTTTTTCATAAAATAAAAAATTGAATATTCTCAATGATTTATAACACTTGTTCAATTGTTATTAAAAAAATTTAAATATATTATCCTAATTATATTTCTTTAATGACAATTAAATAAGTTATAAAAAATACTCAACCTCCTATTTATGAGACAGTTAATTAAAAATTATTTATTCTATATTTCAATTCGTATTTTATATGAATAACTAATTAAGTAAATAATTTTTTGTACATATAATATAATTATTTTTTAAGATATTATAAATTAATATAATTTCTAGATATATTACATATTAATTCCATGTTTATTATTTAGTTTGATATTAGGATGATTTAATCTTTATGATCAAATTATATCATTAACTTATAAATATATACTTTATTTTTTATTATGCATTCAGACAACATCTGATAAATATAAATTTAATTTATTATTCTTGAGTTATTATTATAAATTCTAATATGTAATGAATCCTATTTCTACGACTATGAAAAATAGATTGGAGATTATAAACAAATGTTTCTCAAAAGGGACAGTGGAAGATATAATTCAATCTTTGGTAAGTACAGTAAAAATATTATTGGTATACTAAAATTAATTATTAATTTAATTAATTTATGTATAATATATAATTATTTAATTCTATTTTTTGTGACTAATTATTTAATTCTATTTCAATATATATTTTATATTTTATTGTATAGTTTATATAAATAATTTATTTAATGGTTTTTTTATCCTTAGCATAGTTGATTTATAATACATGTGCATGTATATTATTTAGTATATCTGTTACGTTGAAATTAAACTTGGAACGGAACTATAATTTTTAAAATTATTTATATAGGAAAATGAATTAGAAAATGGAGCAGAAAAAAAGTGGATAACAAATGCATTAAACTCTATGCGTTCTTCAAGTCCCATGAGTCTTAAGATTTTCTTAAAATCTGTAAGTATATATACTATGGGAAAATATTATATCCAAACTAAATTCTTTGTTATTGAAATTTTATTTTTTGCACTAACTATTAAATAGTGATTGAAATCATGAATTCGCATCGATATTTTTCAGATCAGAAAAGGTAGAATACAAAACATTGAACAATGTCTTCACAGGGATTATAACATTGCTAGCCATCTCTTTAAAAGAACAGTGAGCAACGATTTCTACGAGGTGAATATTTGAACAATTTTTCCGCTGAATAAGCTAAACAACTCTCTCTCTCTCTCTCTCCAATTTACTCAAATTAAAACGTGTTAATAGGGTTCAAGAGCAAAGCTGTTTGATAAAGACAACAAGCCTAAGGTATTAGATATAAATAATTACTTGGCTTATAATTTTTTCCTCCCTTGTTAAGCTAAGTGTGATTTTCATACTTTGGACTAGTGGGAGCCTTCAAAGCTAGAGTTGGTTAGTGAAGAAATGGTGGAGCAACACTTTACAAATATCACTGACCATGCATGGGAGCCTTTACAACTTCCTCAAAGATTCCATTCTCCAATCATAACTGCCAGCAGATTATAATTATTAAATTCAAGATATAAGCTCTGGTGGGTGAAGATTAAGTGAGAAAAAAAAAGGATAAAAGTTGAAGGTTAATTTTAGTTATATCCAAAATTTATGTTGGATAATCGATAAAGTTAATTATGTTGTCCGTTGTTAATATATATATTTGTGGGGGCATAATATGCTTCCTTTATTCATCTACGAATGTGAATTATATATATAATATATTATTGAAAAAATCACTTTTAGAGATTATTTATTTATTTGTTTTTAACTGTAACAAAAATAATTGTTAATATATTTTCTAGTAATGAGATATTAGTTATTTTATATTTTTATCATTAAAAGATTTTAGTGACATTTATATAGTTACTAATAAAAAAATTTTAACTGTCGCAAAAAATATATAATTTTATTATAACATGTAGTAATAAAGACAAATATATAACTATTACTAAAATATAATTAAATAAAATATACAGCAATCATTATGTTATTGTCCCTACAAATAATATTTGTTGTGGTGTAATATATGTAAGTTTTTACTTGTTTTCTAATATAATGCATTAGTTTAATAATATTTAACGTAATAAATAGATAGCTATTATAAAGTGTATGTTATATCCGTTAGAAATAAAAGCAAGGATATCTCTCTTTAGAGTCTTGAACAAGAAGGTAACTATGAATGTTTGAAAGAAAGCAATTGAGATAATGAAGATTGAATGAAAGTGTAATTTGATCTCAAGTAAAGTGAATTACAAAATGGACAGTTCTTTGAGGCATTACAAGATATAACAACACTCTACACAATTAACCACTATCGTCCAAGATAGCTTGAATATGATCATCCTCTTAAAAGAGATAATCAATTACAAAGAGTGAATCAACCAATTTTCAAATGGAAGACTAATATTTAGCAATGGTAGAGGTTTCTTTAACTTATTTAATCTTAATTGAGTTTTGAGATCTGAAAAATATAAGTAACTTGAGATTTTGAATTTGAGATTAAGCACCAATACCCTTCATAAAGATTAAACTAACTATGATATAAACATAAAGTTTACTTAGGGCCAGAAAATATGAAGATTAAGCAGCTGGAAGCAGAGACAATAAAGATTTCATAGGAAGAGTGAATCAGTTATTACATTATTGATTGACTCATCAGATCCATAAAATAGATGACTATGAATTGAAGATTCCAATTTAAGATTGTGAGAACACACCAAAAATTGGATTGATTGTAGTAAAACCACCATCCTTGTGAGGTTAACCCTAAGAACGCGCTCGAATTCGGATACATCATTGTTTATAATGCTAGGATTACGATAATCATCTATTGCTGCAGCGTTGTTCACAATTATGTCTAGTTTTTGATACTTTGATACTGCTATGTTAACTGCATTCTCAACATCGGTTTCTTTTGTTACGTCGCAGTGTGTATAGGTTGCGAATTGAGCTCCTATGCCATCTTGGAGGGCGAGTCCTTGTTGGTCTCGAATGTCGGCAATCACAACCTTGGCGCCATTTTTTCAGAACAGCCTTGTCATGCACTCACCAAGGCCTCTAGCCTCTCCAGTAATCAAAGCCACCTTTCCTTCAAGTCTAAACAAACATTTACAGAGCTGGTTCAAAAACTTGAAAATAAACTATAGTCTCACATCTACCAAATCATTAACTAAGAATACATATATAGAAGATAATAAATTTAGCATCATGATAACAATACAGTTCAGAGTAAACTCATATAAACAAATTTGGAATACAAACGATTACTTAAACTTGATTAATTTTATGGCCCAACTCTCATCAGCCTAAAATAGTAATTGGCTCAAGAACGTCTCTCAGATGTATGCTAGTCTATAAAAGATATAACTTGGATCGTATTTACGAAGTTTTTTAAATGAATTTATTCACATTCTCCATCCAAATACTATAAATAAAAAACTTAATATATACACTATATAATCATAATCTTTATATCTTTTGGACCTCAATTTGATCTTTAGAGTCTTTACACAATTCGTCTTAACGGTGCTCATGCAAAGACCCAACCCAAACAAAATCGATTTGAATCAAATCTCATTTGAACTCGTTCGAATCCAGTCAACCATAAAACTAAAAAAAAATCATTTAATTAGATTAGGGACACAGTTCAGGCCACCGGATCACATTCAATTAAATGGCCAAAAATTAAATAACACAGATTAGGTCTTTCGGGAGTTAGGTAAAAAATTATTTATTTTAACTAAATTTTAATTTGCATTGATATTTGTGTTAATTCATGTGAAAAAGAAATTAAGTCCACATTTTGGGTTGAAAATAGGTTAAGTCAGCTCGAGCTCAACTCGTTAATAGCTTGATAAGTTAAATTCGTGAGCCAAACTTAAGATTAGAATTGAACTTATAAATTAAATGAGTCAAACTTAAATTTTGATAAGTTCAGCTCATTAGCTTGTGAGCCGACTCAATTATATATATATATATGCATTTAATCTATTCTTTTAATATTATATATATACATGTAAAATAGTAATATATAATTATATATATTAATTATCTTAATTATTTAAAATTTAATATTTATTTTTTATATATAATTTTAATGTAAGATATAAATAAAAATTTATAATTTATTGATAGATAAATAATATATAAAATTGATTTTTTTAAAATATTTTTTAAAATATATAAGTTATAATTTATTGATATAGAAAATTATAGATTATGTTCTTATTATTTGAGCCAGCTCGTGAGCTTTTAGTGAGTTGAACTTAAGCTTAAGAAATAGGCTTGATTGTTAATGAGTGGAGCCGTGAGACAAGCTCAAATTTTGTGAGTTGAGTTTGAATTTGGTCTAGCTCGACTCAGTTCGATTCACTTCCAACCCCACTCACATTCATTTTATGCTTTTGTTATTAATAATTTTATAAATTTAATTCCAGTCCCAGTAAGATAAGCTCATGTAAATTTAATTCTGATTGATATGCATGTGGAGATAGATTTCTATGTTGAAAACAAAAAGTTAAGAAATCAAACATTTTTTTCCTATGAAGAAATTCACCCCAAAACAATACACAGATACATACATAAGCTAGATAACATACATATTGGTTCCTAATCCATACCTTTTTGCAAAATGTGGGAAATGTGAAAAGCCTGCCATAATAAGAGATCGCTGAAAAATTATTATAAGACTTCTTAAACAACAATCTTTAAATACAATTGAAACCATGAGCAGAACCTCTCCAACTTATATAGACAAACAAAATTTTATCCACATACGTGCATGCATATACTCAAACATTTGAGTTCTTCATTATTTAATTAATTACCATATGTACAGTTCTTAGACCAATTATTGTAACAAATGCAATAATTTAATTTTAATTTTAATTTTAATAAATTTATTTGAAAAGTAATAAATATGCACGTTGTCAAATAGGCATAGCTGCATAACCATTTATTATTGTGACCTGAGTGAAAAAGACATACAACACAAAACCAAGTTGGTTGGGCGTTAGTAATTATTAAATTTGAGCCAGCCCGCTTTATTTTGTCACGTCAAAACCCACTACGAAACAAACGAGTTGGCCCAATAAATATGGACTGAATTTGCTATCCCATCCTGTCAAAGGACGAATTGGCAAAAAGACATATCGACCTGTTTTTTTTTTAAATATTTGATTCAAACATTAAATTATAAATCATGAAGTAGATTCACAATATATTCACAATTCCTCACTTCATCAATTACATAAGTTAGTACCATCATTCTCTTAATTAGAAATATATACACAATCCTTCAATAATCAGCATCATCATTCATCAACAATTCACCATTCAATAGCATTTGAGTTCAACAAAATTAAAGTTTTGCATCACAATTTATTAATTTATTTACTGTTAAGTTCGTACGATTGACGCATGATGAATATATGTAAGGAATCTGGTATTATAATTGCAGATAGTTAATTAAATAAGAATGATGAAGATGAAGAAGATTAAGGAATAATGAAGAATATGAGAGAAATAGAATTTTATGTTTTCTACTATTTCTTATACTACAAGATGTATATAAGTGCCATTTATAAGAAAATTGATAACCAATTCATTCTATTACTTTTATCACAATTTTAATTCTAGCAGAATTAGTAGTTATTTAAAAATGCTACATATGTGCTAAAAATTACTCATTAAATAAATTATTATTATTATTATTATTATTATTATTATTATTATTATTATTATTATATATAAATTTATATATTTTTAACTAAATAAATACACTAGCATAATTAAACCTGTCATATAATATAATAACTAAACATGTAATAGAACAATAATTAAAATTGTCTATAATAATATAACAAAAAAAATTGAAACATTAAATACGTATTTTTATATGTGATAAATGATTGACGGCTGATTTTGTATACATATATATAACATGATAACCAAATTGGGTTGATCTAGTGATTAGCTCACTAGTTCGTTTAAGCAAATATTGGAGGTTCGAATCTCATTTTGTGCATGCAGCAACCCATCCCATTGGCCAGGGACTTAATCCTTGACCTGATATATATATATATATATATATATATATATATATATATATATATATATATATATATATATATATATAACGTGATAATGGGCAATTATTACTCTAATTATTAGATTTAACAACCAACATGTGTATTACTAGAAGCAGCAATATTATTTATTTATTATTTATGAACGCCAATGAAAATGATGGATGAAATGTTTTATGCCTCTTATTTTCTAGCTTTTATTTAATGTTTTATGCCTCTGCTTATCAAGACTTAATTTGATAAAGATTTTTCAAAAGTGTTTATGTTTTTTAAAGATATAAATTTTGTCTTTAGTGATTGATAAATGAAAAATGTTATGTAGTTAGCTTGTACTTATAATTTTTAAAAAAAAGGTGTTTTAATTTTAAAATCATTTAAAGTAAAAATTTTTAAAATTGACTTATATTTATTAAAAATTAAAAATTTAATATAATTTTATACATTAATTAATTTTTAATTTTAATTCTTATATTTATTTTTATTATAGTATATTTATATTTTAAAAATTATTTTACTAAAATTAATTATTATTGTTTATATTTATTAAAAATAACTTTTAATTTAATTTACCAAATATAAATATTATAATTTTTAAAAAATTATCTTTTATAAACTATTTTTAAAAAATAAAAATTTACAAAACCAAGTCTAAGTGTAAATGAGTTCTGTGTAGGAGGTCTTTGTTTGGATTGGAATCCTATATAGTTATGCAGGACTTGTTTAATATATTATTTTTGCATTTAACTATATTATATTATAAGAGAAATATTAGAGGCTCAATAGAATTTATTAATTTTGGTTAGCGGTTAACTACTAATATTTAAAAGTTAATATTTAAAAATATAAATTAATAAAAATATATTGTTAAATTATTAGACAAAAAAATAATTCTAAGTTAGTGATGCTTCCATTACTTTCAAAAATTTTAAATTAACCTTAAAATATGTTGTGTGTTTCTTTGATTTTCCACTTCTCTCTCTTTTGTCTTTTATGTGACTCTTTTATACTAAAATGAGTTGAATATAATTATGAAACTCTATCCTTGTTTGTTGTATTTTTTTCTTCTGTTAATAAAAAAATATTTTAAAAAGAAGCTAATAAAAAGAATGATGATATTTTTTTATAACGGATAGACTATAATAGAATGAGTTGATAGATGAAGTTTGAGGGTGGAATGAATTACTATTATTGTGGCGGTCTTTTAGTGTCTTTTGTATTATTATATTTAAAAACAAAAAAAATCAATGGAAAAAAAATCATAATAAACAAAAAAACAAATATTTTATTAAAATTTTTTTAAAATTAAATAATTATTTATTATAAATATGATAAAAAGAAATTTTTTATTGAAGAATCATGATAAAGGTTGTAGGAGTGATAAGTGAAAAGTGAAGGTTGGTGATGATACATAGTGTCATTGATATAAACTGATGTCCAAGTTAATTAGAGTTTAATTTTTAAGTTAATTAGAATTTAATTTCCATTGGTTAAAGGAATTGACATGTGAAGAATTAGTTTGGAAGTCTGCATGAGAAGCTGGTTTATATAAGTTGGTTCCTTCATTTTAAGGAAGTTGAATCCTCTAATTCTTATATCAATGCCTAAGCAATAACAATTCTCTTCTTCTTTCTCTCTCCACATCTCTGTTTTCTCAATCTTCGATTCACACTTTTCACATGGTGTGGTGAGCCATTGCCATAATGCAGCTACACCAAGCTCTCTTCCTCTTCTAATTCATCTGTCTTTTTCTTCCATTCTCTCACTGACTTTTCTTTCTTCTCTTCTCTTCGACTCATAAAATAGAGATGAGAAAACGTGATCATCAATGCATGCTCCATTAGCTTGTTGATAAGTTCTGATCATGAGTTTTAGAGAAGAAGATTTTCAGAATCGATCACCTCAATTGCAAAGAAATAGTAGCAATTTGATGGATCCGAACCAAATGATTCTGAGTTCCTTTGCTCCAGGCCTTGATTTACAAACAATAGCTACAATCGTAGTTCAGGTTAACGCGATTCAAGCGGTAAGTTCACGTAGTTCAAAAAATTCGATTATGGATCCTTCAAGTACCTTCTTTTTACACCCTGGTGAATATCCAGGTAACTCCTTGATCCCTTTAGTTATAGATGCCACAAACTATGGTTCTTGGTCACGTTCAATGCAAAAAGCACTGAAATCAAACAATAAGCTGGGTTTTGTGGACGGTTCTTTATCGAAATTTGCCAAAGATGATCCTATGTTCCATTCTTGGAACAGATGCGACAATTTAGTAGTTTCTTGGATTACTCACTCCCTAAGCACAGAGATTGTAAATAGTGTACCTTGGAATGGAGTCGCTTATGATATTTGGGATGAATTGAGGAAAAGATTCTATCATGGAGATGTATTCCGCATAGTCAAATTAGACGAGGAGTTGTTTTCGACGAGACAAGAAAATCTCACCGTCACTTCCTATTTCATAAAATTGAAAGGAATATGGGAGAAGTTATAAAATTTTTGGCCTGTCCCTACCTACACATGCTCACATATGTATGCTTGTAGCCTCATCGGCATCTTGCGCAGTTATCGCCAAGATACGTTTGTCGTAAGGTTTCTTAGGGGACTCAATGATCAGTACTCAACAACAAGAACAAATCATGATAATGAAGCCTTTACCTTCAGTGGATATTGCATTTTCCTTAGTGCTACACCAGGAAAGACAACTTCATGGGAATGATTCATTTGATTCCAAACCATTACTCAATGTCGTTGAGAGGCAAACCAATTATGCACCTCTTTTCACTACTCGAGGCCGAGGAAAGGATAATAGAGGTGGCAGAGGTAGGATTTTCGGTGGCAGCTCTAATATAAAACAATGCTTCTTCTGCGGTAAAATGGGTCATTTAGTTGATACATGCTATAAAAAGCACAGTATGCATTCACACATCAAGCAAAGGATGATCCAATTTGCTAACAACATCAGTCGAGATTGATGAGAATGAAGGTAGTGACACTCTAGAGTTGTACAAAGACAGTAACAATGCAGGTGTTTCTTTTACTTTGGAGCAAAAGGAAGCTACACTAGTCTTACTGCAACAGCAAGGAGCCACCAATCATCATAATGTCAATTAGTTTTCATTGACCACAGATCCCCATCCATCACAGACACTTGCACCAAATTTCATTAAAGGTAGGTCACTTTTCTCACATAAACCTGCATCAATGAAGTCAACTTCCTAGGTCATTAACGCATGAGCAACAGTACATGTCACATTTACCCTTATAGTTTTCATATTTATCAATGCATAAGTCCAATTAGAGTTAAATTACCAAACAAATGTATTTTAATTGCCACAATTTCAGGCATTATCAAAATTTTTAATTCTCTATACTTAACCAATGTGTTGTACTTACCCGAATTTGCTCTAAACCTCATATTAGTTTCGAGTCTCATTAATTCAATTGATTGTCAATTTGTTTTTAACAAATTTCGTTGTGAGATCCAGGATTACCATACAATAAAGTAAAAGAGCCTAGAAGCGGAAACAACACAAATATCCAATACAAGAATAATATAGAAGCACTCACAACACAATATGGCAGCAACTATGAACAAGCAAATATAGCAAGTAAACCAATAACAAGAACACACCGAGATTTTAACGTGGAAAACCCCTCAATGTGAGAGGTAAAAACCACGGGTTATCCAGACCAATGAAATAGCTCCACTATAATCAAATGAGGTATAAGAGAGTCTCAAACAAAGCACAAAAATGTGCATATAGCCAATCAAAACATCAAAGCACCAAAGTTTACAAATAAAAATCAAGAAGATGAAAAGTACCCAAAAAATAGAGCTGCTGTCGAAGCCAATTTCTTCCTCTGCAAATCTCCAATTAAAATCTTAGGGTTGTGGCACAATGGGTGCAAAGAGACACCCTCAAAGAAAGCAAGGAAGAGTGAGGAGTTTATAAGATGAGAGACCCATTAACTTACTACCTTAAGGTTTTGAGTTGGATGTGGTGTCTTCTCATCTTATATTCTCTCACTTAATTCCTCTCCGAAATTTTTCCAGTGGTCGAGAGCTCCCTACGGTTGGCCTAACAAGTGGTATCTGAGCCGATGGTTTAATCGGTCTGATTTTAAGGGGTATTCAAGGTGAAGCATCGAAAGTCTTCCCAGCAAAGGTGGTCCGAGCGACGTGTCCCGCGATGTTTTGCGGCGGTGTGATGGACAAATACTCATGATGATTCGAAGTAGATATGTTGTCTTTGCTGAAGACTAAACATTGAAGGATGTTGATAATGCGGAGAAGCCAATGGTTCAGCCTAATGAAGATTTTTCTGACTTTGATATTACTCCCTCGATGCCTATGGTCG
Source organism: Arachis hypogaea (assembly GCF_003086295.3). Taxonomy (NCBI): domain Eukaryota; kingdom Viridiplantae; phylum Streptophyta; class Magnoliopsida; order Fabales; family Fabaceae; genus Arachis; species Arachis hypogaea. The sequence continues at coordinate 87,497,320 of NC_092040.1, forward strand.
AAGATGGTAGAGTTGAAGTTCAAAATAATGAGTATAGTACAAGTGCAGGTGAAGATAAAACAATTGATCTGATACTTGATGAAGTTGGTGATGATGATCAAGATGAAGAACCAACTTTGGAAATTCCTGCAAATGCACTCAAAAGGTCTACAAGAGAGAGGAAGCCTTCGTTAAGGTATTTTTCACATGAGTTTGTTTTGTTGACTGATGGGGGAGAACCTGAGTGTTTTGGAGAGGCTGTTGAAGATGAAAATAAAGCTCAATGGCTTGAAGCTATGCAAGAAGAAATAAAGTCCTTGCTTGAGAATGATACCTATGAGTTGGTGAAGCTACCGAAGGGTATGCGAGTTTTGAAGAACAAATGGATATTCGGAATCAAGAATGAAGAATACAATTCTAAGCCTCGGTATAAGGCTAGATTGGTTGTTAGAGGTTTTAGCTAGAGAAAAGGTGTTGATTATGAAGAGATCTTTTTTTCTGTTGTGAGGATGTCATCCATTCGTGCTGTGCTTGGATTAGCAGCGTCTCTTGATTTGGAAATTGAGCAAATGGATGTGAAAATAACTTTTTTTATGGTGATTTAGATAAGGAGATCTACATGGTACAACCAGAGGGATTTGTTGTTAAAGGAAAGGAAGATTTTGTGTGCAAGCTTAAGAAGAGTCTTGATTGGCCTGGAGCACAGGAACTCATATTCATTTGGTTCGAATCCATCAAATCGCTACTATTTCTTTGCAATTGAGGTGATCGATTTCGAAAATCTTCTTCTCTAGAACTTGTGATCAGAACTTATCAACAAACTAATGGAGCATGCATTGATGATAACGTTCTCTCATCTCTATTTTATGAGTCGAATAGAAGAGAAGAAAGAAAAGTCAGTAACAGAATGGAATAAAGAGACAGATGAATTAAAAGAGGAAAAGAGTTTGGTGTAGCTGCATTGCAATGGCAATGGCTCACCGCACCATGTGAAAAGTGTGAATTGAAGATTGAGAAAACAGAGATGTGGAGAGAGAAAGAGGAAGAGAATTGTTACTGTTTAGACATTGATATAAGAATTAGAGGATTCAACTCCCTTAAAATTAAGGAACTAACTTATATAAACCAGCTTCTCATGCAGATTTCCAAACTAACTTATTCACATGTCAGTTTCTTTAACCAATGAAAACTGAATTCTAATTAACTTGAAAATTAAACTCTAACTAACTTGGACATCAGTGACACCATGTACCATCACCAACTCTCACCTTTCACTCGTCACTCCTACGACCTTTATCATAATTCTTCAGTAAAAAATTTCTTTTTATCATATTTATAATAAATAATCATTTAAATTTAAAAAATTTTTAATAAAATATTTGTTTTTTCTTTTTTTTTGTTTATTGTGATTTTTTTTTCATCAATTTTTTTTTGTTTTTAAATATAATAATACAAAAGACACTAAAAGACCACCGCAATCATGGTAATTCATTCCACCCTCAAACTTCATCTACCAACTCATTCTATTATAGTCTATCCTTTATAAAAAAAATATCATCATTTTTTTATTAGCTTCTTTTTAAAATATTTTTGTATACAGCAAACAAAGATAGAATTTCATAATTATATTCAACTCATTTTAGTATAAAAGAGTCACATATATAAAAGACAAAAGAGAGAGAGAAGTGGAAAGTCAAATAAACACACAACATATTTTAAGCTTAATTTAAAATTTTTGAAAGCAATGGGAGCATCACTAACTTAGAACCAATTTTTTTTAATAATTTAACAACATATTTTTGTTAATTTATATTTTTAAATATTAACTTTTAAATATTAGTAATTAACTGTTAATCAAAATTAATAAATTCTAGTGACTCTCTAATATTATTTTTCTTATAATAATATAGTTAAATGCAAAAATAATATATTAAACAAGTCTTGCATAATTATATAGGATTCCAGTCCAAACAAAGGCCTCCTACACAGAACTCGTTTACATTTAGATTTGGTTTTGTAAATTTTTATTTTTTAAAAATAGTTTATAAAAGATAATTTTTTAAAAATTATAATATTTATATTTAGTAAATTAAATTAAAAATAATTTTTAATGAGTATAAACAACAATAATTAATTTTAGTAAAATAATTTTTAAAATATAAATATACTATAATAAAAATAAATATAAGAGTTAAAATAAAAAATTAATCAATGTATAAAATTATATTAAATTTTTTAATTTTTAATAAATATAATTCAATTTTAAAAAATTTTACTTTAAGTGATTTTAAAATTAAAATACTTTTTTTTAAAATTATAAGTACAAGCTAACTACATGACATTTTTTATTTATCAATCACTAAAGACAAAATTTATATCTTTAAAAAACATAAACACCTTTTAAAAAATCTTTATCAAATTAAGTCTTGATAAGCAAGAGGCATAAAACATTTTATATGTATATATGTATACAAAATCAGCCATCAATCATTTATCACATATAAAAATACGAATTTAATGTTTCAACTTTTTTGTTATATTATTATAGACAATTTTAATTATTGTTCTATTACATGTTTAGTTATTATATTATATGACAGGTTTAATTATGATAGTGTATTTATTTAGTTATATAAATTTATATATATATATATATATATATATATATATAAAATAATTTATTTAATGAGTAATTTTTAGCACATATGTAGCATTTTTAAATAACTACTAATTCTGATAGAATTAAAATTGTGATAAAAGTAATAGAATTGGTTATCAATTTTCTTATAAATGGCACTTATATACATCTTGTAGTATAAGAAATAGTAAAAAACATAAAATTTCATTTCTCTCATATTCTTCATTATCCCTTAATCTTCTTCATCTTCATCATTCTTATTTAATTAACTATCTACAATTATAATACCAGATTCCTTACATATATTCATCATGCGTCAATCATACAAACTTAACAGTAAATAAATTAATAAATTGTGATGCAAAATTTTAATCTTAAATAATTTATTTTTTAACTTATTTTATTATTTATTTAAAATAAATTATAGAATTACTTTAAAATTAACAAATTGTGATGGAAAACTATAATTTTATTGAACTCAAATGCTATTAAACGGTGAATTGTTGATGAATGATGATGCGGATTATTGAAAGATTGTGTATATATTTCTAATTAATAAAATGATGGTATTCATTTATGTAATTGATGAAGTGAGGAATTGTGAATATATTGTGAATCTGCTTCATGATTTATGAATCAGTTATCTTTTATAGGTATCAAGTTTGATGAAGATGTTTAAGGATTGTTACTTCTTGATTTCTTACCAGATTCGTAAAAAATTTTCGGAATGTTATTGTCTAATTCTGCTTCTAATGGTGTAATCTCTATGGATCTTGCCAAGAGCAGTGTTTTGGATGAAGAAATAAGAAAAAAGTCACAAAGTACATTGAATACACATTCAGATGTTCTTGTTTTTGAATCTAACAGCAGAAACAAAAGTCGAGGTCCTAAAAGTAGAGATCAAAGTAGAAGCAAGACCCGAGAAAAGTATAAGAATATTGAGTGTCATCATCATTGTGGTCAAAAGGGACATGTGAATAAATTTTATTGGCAGCTAAAAAAGGAGAAAGCCAAGACAAATAAAGACAATGGCACAAATAAAGATGATGGTAGTAAGGAAGACAAGGTTAATATAACTCATGATGATTTTCTTGTTGTTGAGGAGTTTGAATCTGTTAACCTTGTTTATAATAGCATTAATTGGGTGATTGATAGCGGTACTTCTATTCATGTTACATCTAGGAGGAATTTGTTTACATCTTATACTCTTAGTAATTTTGGTGATGTGAAAATGGCTCATAAAGGTGTTGCAAAATGTGCTAGTGTTGGACAGGTTTGCTTAGAAACCTCCAACGGTTCCAAGTTGACTTTGAAGCGTGTGAAGCATGTTCTAGATATTCGGTTGAACTTACTTTCTGTTGGTAAGTTGTGTGATGAAGACTTAGATAGCTCATTCTCTCGTGATAGTTGGAAGCTCACCAAGGGTTTCATGGTTATTGCTAGAGGTACTCGACACTATACTCTTTATTTAACTCAAGCAAAGATTGTGAAAGATGTTGTTAATGCTATTGAGTTTGTTGATGAAATTGATTTATGGCATAAGAGATTATGTCATATGAGTGAGAAAGGCATGAATATGTTATCCAAGAAGAATCTGTTATCTGGTTCTAAGGTTGCTTTGCAAAAGTGCAATCATTGTTTTGCTGGGAAATAAAACAGGATTTTTTTCAAGAGCCATCCACCTTCAATGAAGCCGGAGATACTTGACTTGGTGCATTCTTATGTATGTGGGCTGATGAAGACAAGAACACTTGGAGGGTCTATCTATTTTGTAACCTTTATTGATGATCATTCTAGAAAATTATGGGTTTACACTTTGAAGACCAAAGATCAAGTTTTGAATGTGTTCAAGCAATTTCAAACTTCTGTTGAAAGTGATATTGGGAAGAAGTTAAAATACATTCGTACTGACAATGGTGGTGAGTACTCAAGTCCATTTGATGCTTATTGTAAAGAGCATGGTATAAGACATCAAAAGACTCCTCCGAAGACTCTTCAGTTGAATGGTTTGGCTGAAAGGATGAACAAAACATTGGTTGAAAGATTTAGGTGCTTATTGTCACAGTCTGGATTGGCAAATTCTTTTGGGGTGAAGCTTTGAGCACCATTGTTCATGTCTTGAACCGGACACCATGTGTTCCCTTGCAATTTGAAGTGCCAGAGAAGGTATGGTCAGGTAAAGATGTTTCTTATATTCATTTAAGAGTCTTTGGATGTAAAGCTTTTGTTCATATTCCTAAAGATGAGAGATCTAAGATTGACGTAAAGACTAGGCAGTGTATTTTTATTTTCTATGTCATGGATGAGTTTGGTTACAGGTTTTATGATCCTGTTAGCAAGAAGGTGGTTTTAAGGAGTATTCAAGGTGAAGCATCAAAAGTCTTCCTGAAAAAGGTGGTCCGGGCGGGGTGTCCCACAGTATTTTGTGGCGGTGTGATGGATGAATACTCGTGGCGGAGGAGCTAGAAAGAGGGAGAGTTGATGCTTGATGTGGAGACTCATACTTGAGGGAAGAGTAAGAAGTTTATAAGAATGAGAGACCCCTTAACTTAACACCTTAAGGTTTTGAGTTGGATGTGGTGTCTTCTCATCTTATGTTATCTCACTTGATTTCTTTCCAAAGTCTCCCTGGTGGTCAAGAGCTCCCCGCGGTTAGCCCAACAAAGTGGTATCAGAGCCGATGGTTTAATCGGTCTGATTTTAAGGGATTTTCAAGGTGAAAAATCGAAAGTCTTCCCGACAAAGATGGTCCGGACGGCGTGTCCCGCGGTGTTTTGCGGCGGTGTGATAGACGAATACTCGTGGTGGTGGAGGAGCTAGTAGAGGCTCACACTTGAGGAGAAGATTGTTAATGTTGCAAGTGTGAGGAGTGTATGCAGTTAGTCCCATATCAAAGAAAGCAAGGAAGAGTGAGGAGTTTATAAGATGAGAGACCCATTAACTTACTACCTTAAGGTTTTGAGTTGGATGTGGTGTCTTCTCATCTTATATTCTCTCACTTGAATCCTCCCCGAAATCTCTGCGGTGGTCGAGAACTCCCCACGGTTAGCCCAACATAAAGAAGATCGGAGCAGTTGAGATCAATGGAGGTTTATACAAAATAGCACAGCCACATGATTCTCACTTAACGGCACACATATTAAGCATTGCAATAGCAATACAATCAGTTTTAGAAACTAATCCTACTGTACTTTGACACCATAGACTAGGCCATGTACCATTTCATAAGTTGCATGATATTTCTCATTTGTACCCTTCAATTCAGCATCTCAAGTTCAATAAAAATGTTTTTAGTTATCCATGTGATCCCTGTCATTATGCCAAGCATAAAAGAAAAGCTTTTTCCTTTAGTACCTCTAAAATTTTAAATTGCTTTGATCCAATTCATGCTGACATTTAGAGGCCATCAATATAATCTCTACTGTTGGCTACAACCATTTTTTAATATTGGTAGATGATCACAGTAGGTTCATATGAATTTTTCTAATGAAACAAAAATAAGAAACTTTTATCATCATTTAACAATTTTTCAGTTTTGTAAAAAATCAATTTGAAAAGGATGTTAAAAGTATTAAGACAGACAACGGTAAAAAAAATTTTCTAAACAATTTTAAAAATTAAAAGAAATACTACATCAAACATCCTATGTTCAAACTCCACAACAAAATAGTATTATGGAGTGAAAACTCTAACATCTCTTGCATGTCACAAGAGCCATGTTGTTTCACTCCCTAATACCAAACTATTATTGGCATCTAGCTCTAATATATGCTACTAAGATTATTAATTGCCTTCCTAGTACTTCACTCAAAGACAAATATCCTTTTCAAATGATTTACAATACTTTACCTGATTTTACAAAATTTAAAGTCTTTTGAAGTCTCGTCTTTATATCCACACTTGCGGTCAATAGAAAAAAGTTGGAACTAAGGGCAAGGAAGTGTGTATTTCTTGGCTTCAAACAAGAAACAAAAGATTACTTAGTTTTGGACATTAAAACAAATGAAATTTTTGTTTCAAGAGATGTTACATTTTAGAAACACATTTTACCTTTCAAGGACATCACCTCAACACTACCAAGAGCTAGCACACAACTCAATATTGCATATGACACCATCTCTCCTCACACAAACCAACACAATACGTTTGATTCATTATTTAATTACAATCCAACCACATCAAATTTTACAGATTCTGCATTACATTCATATCACCAACTCCCTGCATCACATAACTAATTCACACAATCATCCTCACTAAACACTCACAATCACCTTACTTTACCACCCCCTAGTCTTAGAAGGTCCACAAGAATACGAAAGTAACCTTGCTCTTTAAAGGACTTTCAATGCTACCAAACCTCCATTGAATCAGAATATGCTACACCAACTATAAGGTATCCAATCTCAAACTTTATTTCTTATAATAACTTGTCAAAACACATCATGCATTAGTTGCAGTCACTGAATCATCATCTGAGCTAAGACACTATGATGAGGCGGTCATCCAACCCTGTTGAAAAGAGGCAAACTTAACTGAATTATCTACTCTAAAGGAAAATGATACTTGGATTCTTATTTTTTTATCTCCCGGGAAGAAAATCATTGGCTACAAGTGGATTTTTAAACTAAAATTAAAGTTGAATGGATCAATTGAAAGACACAAGACGAGACTAGTAGCCAAGGGATATACACAATAGGAAAGCTATATCTTTTTATACATATAGCCCTGTCGCAAAGATGACAACACTCAGATTGTTATTATCATTGGCTGCTACCAAGAAATGGCACTTGCAACAATTGGATGTTAATACATCATTTCTTTACGGTGACTTGGATGAAGAGGTTTATATGAAAATTCCTCAAAGGCTCACTGTTCCTAAACTAGGCCTTGTGTGAAATCTCAGAAAATTTCTATATGGACTCAAACAAGCTAGTAGACAATGGAATATCAAGTTGACTTTCAAGCTACTTAGCCTCGGCTACTCCCAATCCAAGAACGACTACTCACTATTCATTAAAGTTTCAAATGAAAAATTCATTACAATCCTTGTTTACATGGATGACCTCATTCTTACTGGTGATGATATGCTTGAGATTGACCACATCAAGGCAAAACTCCATGAGGCATTCAAGATCAGAGATATTGGTAGCTTAAAATTCTTCCTAGGATTAGAAATAGCAAGAAGCAGCAAGGGTGTTGCAGTCAACCAATGCAAATATGTCCTTGACCACTTGAAATAGTATGGGATGACTAATTGCAAACCCACGACTACTCCTATGGATTACACTACTAAACTCAGCAAGACATCAACTCCATCCTACGATGATGTATCCTCTTATAGATGTCTCATTGGTCGATTAGTTTATCTAACTACGACACGACTAGATATCTCATTCACAGTTGCAAGCTCAGCCATTGCCTAGACTGTCCTACCATGACCCACTTTCAATATGCAATTCGAGTCCTAAAATACCTTAAGCACGCTCCAGCTACAAGTCTCTTTTTCTCTTTTTCATCAGACTTGGTTCCATCAGGATACTCAGACACGGATTGGGCTTCTTGTTCTAACACTAGACGTTCAGTTTCAGGTTACTACTTTTATCTTGGCACCTCCTTTATCTCATGAAAAAGTAAGAAACAACCAACTATTGCAAAGTCTTCTTCCGAGGTGGAATATCGAGCCTTTGTCTTGGTAGCGTATGAGGCTCAATGGCTTTCATTCATCTTGGCTGACCTTGGATTCACCTCTCAGCTCCAATTCTTCTTTGCTGCGACAGCCAATCAGCTAGATACATCACAGCTAATCCGATTTTTTTATGAGCGAACAAAACATATTGAGGTAGACTACCATGTTGTGTGAGAGAGATTTGCGTTTGGACTAATCAAACTACTACCAATTTCATCTAGGGGACCAAAACGATGATATTCTTACAAAACCTTTAGCCCCTTCTCCCTTCAAAGCTGGCTTTGCTAAGTTGGTATTGCTGGACATCTATAGCCCCAGTTTAAGGGGAAATATTTGACCTCTTCACTATTTTTCATTTTAATTATAATGATGTTCATTTGGTGCAAGTGTATGTAATTTTTTTTTCTTTCCTCATTTTTTTTTCTGTTCAATTCCTTTCATGCAGTATAATTCAAGTTGTAAGTTGTCAATTTTGTCTCAAAATTGGCAACTTAAGAGGGAATGTCATTGATATAAACTGATGTCCAAGTTAGTTAGAGTTCAATTTTCAAATTAGTTAGAATTCAATTTTCACTGGTTAAAGGAACTGACACACGTGAAGAAGTTAGTTTGGAAGTCTTCATGAGAAGTTGGCTTATATAAATTGGTTCCTTCATTTTAAGGGGGTTGAATCCTCTAATTCTTATATCAATGCCTAAGCAATAACAATTCTCTTTCTCTTTCTCTCTCCACATCTCTATTTTCTCAATTTTCGATTCACACTTTTCACACATGATAGTATGAGGTAGGGTGGTTTGACGAGGATAGAGTAAGGCTGTAAGGCTAAAGAGTAGTGGATAGAAAAAAAGGGACAATGATGATGATATGCATAGAAAAAGAGTAAAATGAAGAAAGAAATACCCACCATATATTGATTGTTATTTATTCAAAAATAATGATAGGAGTAGTATTACTTAATAGGAAAATTGTTCAAGTTAGTTGAAGAAACTAGTTAGAGATTAATTGTGTGGTTTGGAGACTTGGTGCTAATGTGAAATGCATGGATATATATATATATATATATATATATATATATATATATACAAAAATTTACTAAAAATATTTATAAAATTTATTAATGTTGACAAAAATACCCATAAATAAAAAAAATTAACGCGATATCCATGAAAGATGATTTCGTACAACAAAAATATTCAAATTCTAATTTTTTGTTAATTTTTTAATAAAATTTTCAAACTACCCTCACCTCCCACCTACCCTCTCACGCAAGCCTTTTTCATTGGCACCCTCCTCCGCCTTAGCGTTGCCAATGTCGCCGCACCTCCGTCGCCACCAACCTCTTCATCCTCCTTTTTACCCCGATGATAAAGCGAAAGCAATCGGAAGCCTCCTCAATGGCAACATCAACATCAGATCGAACAAGAGCTCTAGGACGCGGCTGAAGATGTGCGGCAGGTGACAGAATTTTTTCGGCGGCTGCGGTCCCGACACCGAATTGAATGGTGATGTTGCATTTTTGGGAACAGACGAAATAAATCTTTATAGTGGGAGCTCTGTATAGTAATTAACGCAACAGAGGATTGCAGCGCCAAGATTAATAATAGAATTAATCAATACTGATGAAGAATAAGAGAAAGAACCATAAAGGAACCATTTTTAATCGTTTTAGTTATTTTTTTCTCTTAATTTGGGATTTTTTTTTTGTGAAGGGATGTGGTGAAAAAAATAGGAAAGAGCTCACCATCGTGGATTTCTCTGCCAAAAATCAGTTGAGGTCCTCCACCACTATCACTACTATTGATTTTGGCCTCATCTGTTGTAATCTTGTAGGAGTAGTTTCAGACTCTATGATAAAAATTTTAAAGGTGCAGGTTGAATTGTGAAAAAATTTAAAAAGTAAGTTAAAATTGATAGTGTGGGTAGTTTAGGAATTTTATAAAAAAATCAACAAAAAAATTAAAGTTTGGATACTTTTATCATACAGAACCTATTTTTTATAGGTACAACACTAATTTTTTTAATTATAAATATTTTTGTATGTGTTTATAAACAGTGGCGGATCCAGAAATTTTATAAAGAGGGGGCCGAAAACAAAAAATTAAAAGTACCATATTAAAATTAAAAATTTTAATAAAAAATAATTATATTTTAATATTATTTTAAACTAAAATTAATTTTAAAAAAATCATTTATATCAAAGTTTTTTTTCATAAAATTCTAATTTTTATTCATATTATAAAAGATATAAAATAGATAATATAAATTATTTTCTCTAATACTTTTAATATATATATTTTAAAATAAATTAATGAATATAATATATAAGATATATTTATATTAATAAATAATTCACTTAATATATTTTGATTTTAATATCATAAAAAATAAAATTTAATCTAATTTATTTTTATGTATATTTTTTTTATTACATTCAATTAGTAATTATTATAAAAAATAAATAATTTACTTAATATATTTTGATTTTAATATCATAAAAAATAAAATTTAATCTAATTTATTTTTATGTATATTTTTTTTATTATATTCAATTAATAATTATTATAAAAACTAAAGTATTTTTATATAATAATAGATAGAAAAATTACAAAAAAGATAAAAAAATAAAAAAATAAAAATAATAAATTTAAAATGCATGAAATAAAATTTGAACCCATGTGTTGGAGTATAAAATGCTTTTCTCTAACCATTGAACTAGAAGATATATTACCTAAAAATTTACACATTATATTATATATATTTTAAGTTTTAAAACTTTAGGGAGGCCATGGCCATGCAGGTCCTCCCTGAATTTATCCGCCTCTGTTTATAAATTTTATAGATATTTTTAGTAGTTTATATATATATATATATATATATATATATATATATATATATATATATATATATATATAAAAGTACCTCAGAGTTGAATTGGGTTATTTATAGATTTACCTTATATTAATAAATTTATGGTTAAAAAATAATGTAGTGTGTATTATTGTATAAATTTCTTCCTTCCTATAGGGGCGACGGTAGAATATCTCAAAAAGATAGTGGTTGTTATAGTATAGTCATACAAAAACCCCTTAGTTTGTTACTTTATTTCTTTTCCATTTTCGTTAAATTGTATTGTCCTAGACCTTTAGAAAATGAAGAAAATCAATAATGGAACATCTGGCTAATACTTCTCCAAACAGAAGAAAAATAAATAAATAAAATAAAATAAAGTTAATTTGTCATAAAATTATTTTTTTTCAAAAGGTGAAGAGGATAAAAAAAGATATATAAATAATTTTATCAATAAATCAGATTTTTTCCCCTCTTATTATTTAAATATTTGTTTTTTTTCTTTTTTTTTTCTATTATTACCATCTTATCTGTTGTAAACTTGTAGTAGTTATTAGAAATTATGTTATTTTTTGGAAGAAGAGCGGAATAAAAGAAGATAATATTAATTTTTTGGGAAAAGATAATATTTATAAAGATACTTTTAACTAACCACATAAATATTTATCTACTAACTATTAGCTATTACTGACTTAACTCCTAACTACTAATAACTTTAATAATATTTTAATAAACTAAAATGAGAGATTAGAGAAAATAGATCTTTATATTTATTACGGCAGATATATAAAAAAGTTTAAAATATCAATTTTTAGTTAGTTAACATTAATTAATTTTAAAAAGTATACGTATACAATTTAAAATTTAATGTGAAAATTTATAATTTAAAATCTATATTTATTAAACATTAAATATATATTTTTGATATGTAATAATTGATTTTTTTTATCAAAAATAGGAAAATTCGAATTCGCAACCTCTAATATGAATATAAGAAAATTATGTCATTTGGGTTATATTTCATTAGAATATGTAATAACTGATTTTTGTATATATATAAATATTAAATAATAATTGATAATTATTACTCCAACAGTTAGCTATACTCTGAAAAAAAAAAAAAAAAATAAAACCTAGTAGGTTGGGCATTAATTACTTACTAATTATGGCATTTAACAACGTAACAAACATGAGTGCTAATAGTAGTATTCATTTATTATCTATGGAACGCTAATGAAAATGATGGATAAAATGCTTTATACCGCTTATTTTCTAATTCTTATTTAATGTTAGCTATATTTATAAAAATTTGACTCTTAATTAAGCGTCAATGAATTCTGCGTAGCATGCAGGTCCTTGTGGATTAAAACTAAATTGCACCATGGCTCTGAGTTTTAAGTTTGACACAGAACCAAGAAACCAGGTTTTTTTTTTCTCTCTTCTTGTCGAAATCTTTTTTTGTTTTTCTTTTTCCATTTCTTATCATTACCATATATTGTAATAGTTAGAAATTAAGATAATAGATTAATTAGAGATTAAACAAAGCTTTTATATTTATTATGTCTGATATATATATAATACGGAAAGTACAGAGAATTAACTTTTAGCTAATATTAGTTATTTTTTTAATTCTAAAATTGTTTATTTTTTTCGAAAATATAAAAATAATTTAGAATTTGGAATTAAATATTTATGATTTAGAATCTAAAATATAAAATAAACAGAATCATTTTAAAAAAATTAGCTGATCTTGGCAAAAAAGTTAACTTCCAACTAATATTCATATAATAAAAATTATAGTTTTTTTTTGATAGTCTGTTTAAAAAAACGAAAAAAAGTTTAATTTAAATTCAAATATAAATTTAAGTGCTTAAATGCTATTCTAATTAAAATTTACATTTAAATACTATTGCAACAGTAATAGTGGTTTACTACAATGTTATTATGAATTTACGAATTATATATGTACAAGAACAGCTAGTTTTTTTTTTTATATAAAATATTTTCAGTTAAAAAATATATAAGACTCAACTATATTTATAGACTATAGAAGTGTAAGTACAATTATGAATTCTGTAATAAGAAGCATGCAAAAATAACAATAAATAATTCAACTATATGAATATTTATATGTCTCCTTGCAGGTACTTTTCGCAGGAAATTCTTCTGTGAAGCTAGTGATACTAAATAGGCCTCACAAGTTAAATTGCCTTAACTTTGAAATGGTAAGTAACTTAAATAATACATTGCATCCTTTATAATAGGATCAAGTGTGAATACTATTTTTTATTTGATTAATTAAAAAATAATTTAAATCCACAATTAATTATAGCAATCGGTGATTAATTGAAATTCATACTATAATGCACGAAAGTGATTTTAATTTGCGCACTCTCCCTTTATTTGACTTCAATATACTTGGGAACTAATTTTTTATCTGTAATTTCTAACCCTTCATAAATTAAACTAAAATATTTATTTTCATACTTGTCTTTTCGTAGCAACTTTTTGGAACCATTATCATATATAAACAATAAATATAATAAGGGTAATGAGGAAGCTAAAGGTCAACTTTAATTTTTGCAGGTTTCTCAAATTTTAAAGAATTTAAGGATGTATGAGAATGATTCGTCAGTTAAACTTGTAATATTGAAGGTAAATAAAGTGCCATTTAAAATATATATATATGCACTTTCTTAGTTATTAATAATTTTGTTATTAAGTTTGCTTTTATAATTTAAACCATATATATATATATATATATATATATATATATATATATATATATATATATATTGGTGAAATTATATCTTATGTGTTCTGAATTTCTTTTCCAATGTTAATTAGGGGAATGGAAAAGGATTTTGTGCCGGAGGTGATGTAGTATCACTAATTTCTTGCTCACTCATAGGTATAATATAATACACAAAATAAAAAAACATCACATAGATATATATAATCAAAATGGTTAATATTTCGATTTAATTCTTGTAATATTATAAAATTACAATTTTAATTAAAGCAATTGTCATTTTTCATTTATTCCAAAATTTTATGAAATTTCAATTTTAACTACCTTGTATACGACATATATATAGAACAAAACTAGATATTTTCTTGTAAATAGTCATCAGATTAATCACTTTTACATACAAATGTGATAATTGGATGTTTATCATGTATTATGTAGTTTAAATTTATCAAGAGATTATATATTCTAATCTGTAACCCTTACTTTAATAATCTAACTAGGACATTGGACTTACCCTATGAAATTTTATGGTAAACAACTCATTTTGGACCATTTGGTTGCAACCTACAAAAAGCCTCTAGTAAGTTTGCATTCCCTATAATAATAATTAAAAATTAAAATTTTCAAATTAAATATCATTTTATAATTCTTAATTATTATTACACTATATTTTTTCAATTGTTGAAAATAGGTATCTGTGATTAATGGAGTGGTTATGGGAGGAGGAGCGGGTCTTTCCATGAACACAACCTTCAGAATTGTAACTGAAAAAGCTGTATGTTTCTCTAGCTAATAAGATCAATTTCAGCATAAAATTTTGTCAATAATATGACAAGAATAAAATCATGTTTCGAGTGTCTGATATCATAAACTAGGAGTTAAGTCCTATTTTAATTTGGTTTTTGAGATTGGTGAATTATACTGATTTAGTTTTTAACTTTTCAATTATTATAATTTGATCTCCTAATTAAAAAAGATGCATTAATATAATTCATCATGTATTTTCCATTATATTGTTGGAACTCAATGTTATTGTTAGTGACGTAGTTTAAGTCTTATTATGCTAGACATGTTAAAACGACGTCGTATACATTTTGACGTTAAAAGATGCACTAAACAATGTTGTTTGATGGTTTGAATAATATTAAAACATTATCCCTCCCTTTTGAACAATATTAATTATTCAAACCCTACCTCGTTTAGTGCTAAAATATGTATGACGTTGTTTTAATATATCTAGCGTGATAAGATTTGAGTCACGTCACTAACAGTTGAGTTTTGACAACGAAAAATACACAAAGAATTAATACAACTCGCAATCTCAAATAATATTAAAGTAGGATGCGACATGCGGACATAGATTATATAATGTTGTGATAAAAAGCTTATGGTATAAGAGCGAAAGTTACACCAATATAATCAGTGACGGACCCAGAAATATTTTGCAATGGGGGCAAAAATATAATAAAATTTAAGTATAGATATATTTTTTTTTGTTTTCTACAATACTCAACAAATTAAGGATTAATCTGTTATGAATTTGAATTTCATTTAAAAATCTGTAATTGGCCAATGAGTTGCTACACATATGAGATGAAATTTGAATTCTCAACACTTACTTAAGTGGACAATGACTAAACTGATCACTCGACTAATTCAAATTGATTTAGATGTTTTTAAAATTTTAAATTATAACTATCTATACATATTAATAAAAACTAAAAAAATACGCACAATCACTTATAATTAAGTTTTAATTTAATTATCAACTAATTAATTAATATAATAAAATTAATTATCACTATTTTTTGAATTTATTTATTTATTTATTTTTTATTATTATACTAACTCAAATTTAATAATATAATAATTTTATTGTTATATGTTAAGTTTAATAACAAAATTTTAACATAAAACACAAAAAAATTATTTATATTTTATTTTAAAATAAACATAATTAACAACATATATATGTGTATATTTTAAAAATTCTATGGGGGCAAATGCCCCCTCTTCCTTACACGTAGGTCCGTGCCTGAATATAATCATATCGCGTTCTTTTGCACAAAAGACCTTTCACATGCAGAAGTTTATATGCAAGAGGATAAACTTGATGGTGAAAAGAGACAATTTATCTGTGACAATTCTAATAATATAATGACCAATTCATTACCTTAGTTTGATAAGTATACATTTTTTTTGTTTTAAGTAGACAATAAAAATAACAGAAAAGCTCCATAGTGTCAAAAAAATATATTGAGGGTTGAAACTTTAACCCTCAATTTTTTTGTTAAATGTTATTTTTTTTGGGGTTAAAAATCTTGTTGCTTTTTGTAAAAATGGTCAGGAATAGAGAGTGACATTGGGTCTTCACTTATAAAAAAAAAAATTATTGATATTTGATGGATTATTATTATTATTATTATTATTATTATTATTATTATTTGTAGGTATTTGCAATGCCAGAGGCACATATAGGGTATTTTCCAGATGTGGGTGCAAGTTACTTCCTATCTAGGCTTCCTGGCTATTTTGGTAATTAACTAAACAACTCACATGCTTCTTTCATATATATATATATATATATATATATATATATATATATATATATATATATATATATATATATATATATATATATATATATATATATATATATGGGATTTGGATCTTCTAAAATTTGAATTTCTTTTTAAAGAATAAAGTGTGATTTCACACCCTTGAATAGTTTTTTTTTCATATTTATTCTTAGTCCCACCTATAAAATCAATGGTGAGAGATCACACTTTACTTTCGAAAGTGAAATTGAAACTTTAGAGGATCCAAATTCTATTATATGTGTTTTTTTGGTGACATATATATTATATGTGTATATAAAGGTAGTGTATGTGTAGCACTATAACTAATATAAATAAATTATTCATTCTAAAAATTTAAATTAATAATAAAAATATGTAATTATTATATATCTAACACATCTTATATAGACATGTCATATATTTATAAAAAAATTATCTACAATTCTTAATTTTTCATAAAAATGACCTTGCTTATTAATGAATCAATATAATTTTTTATTTGTTTTACCAAATTATTATTTGCAGGGGAGTATTTAGGGTTAACTGGGACTCATTTGGATGGAATAGAAATGGCAGCATGTGGATTAGCTACACATTTCGTCCATTCCACGGTAATATGTATAATGAAAGATTTGCCTCTAATTATTGGATTCATAACAATAATGTAACCATATATTTATTAGTATATTTGTTTTGTTTTATTTTCATTCTATGTAATAGAAGCTTAATGCATTGGAAAATGCTCTACAAGCTATTACTTCTTCAAATGTATCAACAGTTTCTGCTTTAATAGAAACTTTCACAGAGAAACCAACTGTGAAACAGGATAGCCCTTTCAAGAGGTAATTAATTATTACGTCATTAAGAATATTATTATTCTTCTTTTTATTATATATGTGTGCTATATATTTGATAAAATTGACTAATAATAATGCATTTCAACTAATTAATCCTGTTCTCACTATGAAAAAAAGATTGGAGATTATAAACAAATGTTTCTCAAAAGGGACAGTGGAAGATATAATTCAATCCTTGGTAAGTATATATATTATTTATTATACCCATAATTATATATCTGTTACATTGAAAAATTGGAATGGAATTATAATTTTTAAAATTATTTATATAGGAAAATGAATTAGAAAACGGAGCAGAAGAAAAGTGGATAACAAATGCATTAAGTTCTATGCGCTTTTCATGTCCCATGAGTCTCAAGATCTTCTTAAAATCTGTAAGTATATATAAAATAATAATCTATCTATATTAAAATTCATCGTTATTGCAAATATTTGCACTAATCTATCTCTATGCATTGATGATTTTTAGATCAGAAAAGGCAGAATACAAAATATTGAAGAATGTCTTTACAGGGATTATAACATTGCTTGCCACCTCAATCGAAGAACAGTAAGCAATAATTTCTACGAGGTAATTAAATATTTAAATAAATATTTTTTCCTCTGAATAAAGCTAAAAAAGTTTAGCAAATAAATAAATAGTTCCGGGATTATTATGTAATCAATATGAACTAATTCAATATACATCCCATTTGGTTATAATAACTACTAATTAAGTATATGAAGAGATTGAGATTGGCTTTATTATTTGTCTCCTAATAATTTTTTCTCTTTTTATTTTTGGCAAATTATTCAAATTAAAACTTTTGATGAATAGGGTTCAAGAGCAAAGCTGTTTGATAAAGACAACAAGCCTAAGGTAAAAGCTAAGTGATATTAATTTTATCTATTAGATATAAATTAAATAATTACTTGCATAATATTTCTTGTACTCTTTATTAAGCTAAATAATATATATTTTAATTTTTTCATACTCTTTTTATTTTTGAACTAGTGGGAGCCTTCAAAGCCAGAGTTGGTTAGTGAAAAAATGGTGGATCAGCACTTTACAAATATCACTGACGATACATGGGAGCCTTTACAACTTCCTCAAAGATCCCATTCTCCATTCATAACTGCCAGTAGATTATAATTATTGAATTGAAGATATAGCTGTGGTGGCCTGGTGGGTGAAGGTTAAGTGAGAAAAAAGAAAAGATAAAAGTTGAAGGTTAATCTTAGTTATAATTACTACAGCAATTTAATAATGCTATATGATAAGAATTTAATTCTCATGTACTGTTAGTGTAAAGCAAAAATCTTATTTTTGAGAAATATAAAAGTTGCAACAAAAATTATGAAATCTAAATGTCAATACGATCATATATTATAGTGAGTGGTATTCACTAATATTAATTCTTTGTAGATTTTTATTTAGTATTAACTTTATCTTTTATATTTGTGCATGTCTTTATTTAGTCTGATTAAAAATGTTTTTGTATACAAGGATAATGTTTTTTTTTCCTTAAAAAAGCCCAGGAAATACTACTTAACCAAGGAAGAAAAATAAAAATGGAAACCTTGTTCAAGTGAACAACCACCAAACTTATTTGTTTATTACACTAATGAATGAATCTGTGCTAAGTACAGGAAATAAAATTACATTATACATGCATAACATAATATGTACCATTATACATGCATAATATATACTGAAATTATTTTTTACATGTTAATCACTGATGTTAAAACAAATTTTCATTTCATATTATATAATAAAAATACTTTCTTATGTTAATTTTTTATTGAGGTTATATATTATCAACTTTTATCTAACACTGATAATATAATAATAATTGTGTAGTGTAATAAATTTCATATCAAATTATAAGGCAAAAATATAATCATATAAAGACATTTAAATTTGTAATACATATTTAAATATAGTTATATTAATATAAGATTTACAACTAAAAATAATAAAGTTGAGTCGGTTATATTATTACAATATTTTGGGTCTATATAGTTATGGATTTTTTTGTCACGATAAAAAATCATGATCATAGATTCTATGATCACAATTTTTTACCGTAACAAAAAAAAGAGGACTATGGTCACAGTTTTTTAAAAAGTGTGACTATAAAAAACCTATAGTCACAGTTTTTTACCGTGACAAAAAAGGTCTATGGTCATAATTTTTTAAAAAAGGGTGACCTAAAAGAATCTATGGTCACGGCTTTTAAAAAAAAGTGACCTAAAAGAATTTATAATCATGATTTTGGGGAGTGACTTAAAAAGGTCTATAATCACGATTTTAAAAAATGACCTAAAGTTATCTATTATTACGGTTTTATGAAAGAGTGACTTAAAAGTATAATTACAGTTTTGGAAGGTTACCTAAAACTATCTTTGATAACAATTTTGAGGATGACCTAAAAAAAATCCATGGTCAGTTTTTGAAAAAAAGCAATCATAAAAGACATATAATCACGATTTTGGGATGGCTTAAAACGACCCAAAAATTTCCAAACCTCCTCTCCACATTCCCTATCCATTGATGATAATCAAACTTAACAAACAAAAAAAGAAAAAAACCACGAGTTCTAAGTTCAATTCCTAACTCCCGTTCTCTTCGTGACCCTAGTCATGGAGCTTCTTCCTAAACCTATTTCTTAACTCCAGCCATTGAGCTTCTTCATAACTTCTTTTAATTCCTAATCCTCTCTCCCAGCCACATACTTTCTTCCCCTCACGCACATAGTATAATTATTTTTTAAGGTATTATAAATTATAATTTCTAGATATATTTCATATTAATTCCATGTTTATTTAGTTTGATATTAGGATTATTTAATCTTTATGATCAAATTATATCATTAACTTATAAATATATACTTTTTATTATACATTCAGACAACATCTGATAAATATAAATTTAATTTATTATTCTTGAGTTATTATTATAAATTCTAATATATAATGAATCCTATTTCTACTATAAAAAATAGATTGAAGATTACAAACAAATGTTTTTCAAAAAAGACGGTAAAAGATATAATTCATCAATCTTTGCTAAGTATATATGATAAAAATATTATTGGTATATTAAAATTAGTCATTAACTTAATTTATTTATGTATAAATACATAATTGTTTAATTTTATTTTAATATATATTTTATATTTCTATATATAGTTTATATAAATAATTTATTTAATGGCATTTTTTTATCCTTAGCGTAGTTGATTTATAATACATGTGCATGTATATTATTTAGTATATCTGTTAGACTGTTACGTTGAAATTAAACTTGGAACGGAACTATAATTTTTAAAATTATTTATATAGGAAAATGAATTAGAAAATGGAGCAGAAGAAAAGTGAATAACAAATGCATTAAAGTCTATGCGTTCTTCAAGTACCATAAGTCTTAATATCTTCTTAAAATCTGTAAGTATATATATACTTCAGGAAAATAATATATCCAAAATAAAATTTTTTTATTATTTTTATTTGTTATTTTATTTTTTTAAAAAAAATATTATACTTATTTTTTTCTAACATAATTATTTAGAGATTTTGGTTATTTTATTTTATTTTAAAATTCAAAATTATTTTAATAATTAGTATAAATAAGTAGTATTGTTCTCCTATATACAATAACATAAAATAAAATTTTTTTATCTTTTCTTTTCTTTCCATAAAAAAATTAATACAAAAATTTAATAGTTATTGAAATTTTATTTTTTGCACTAACTATTAATTAGTGACTGAAATCATGAATTCGCATTGATATTTTTCACATCAGTTCTATGGTGACATAAAAAGTAGTGGCTAAGAATGGCCAAGAGTTGACTAGCTTATAGACGCTCCATCCAGTTCTCTGCAAGTCTACCGTGGGTTCGAACTCTTATCCCAAGGATACAAAAAAGATAATTATACCACTAGACTGAAATACTTTTTACTATTATATTTACAAATTATAATATATATAACAATCTTTTCTTTTATTTATATTCAATTTATTTTAATTTTAAAATCATCCATTTTAAAATTAATTATATTTTATTTAACTATAAATTTTATTAAATATATACAAACTAAAAATATAAACAAAAAAATTTTATTAATCACAATTTTTTTTATGATTATATGATATCTATTAATATTATTTTTTCAATAAATACTTGTAGTATATAATAATAGGTAAAGACTCACATGCAATTGTCTTCATATAAAATTAATAGTTGAAAAATTTTAGATGATATTTAGTCAAACTTATCAAATCATCTAACGGTTTTTAAATATCAACTTCACATAAAAATAATTGTATGTGAATTTTCACCTATAATAATATAATAATACAATAAATATAAACTAATTAATAAAGTATTAAAATTTGATAATGATAATTATTTTTATAAAAACAAAATATAAACTGGTGTGAATTTCTTTTGATTTTTGAAAATTTTTTTTTGGTTTTCTAAAAATTTTAAGTTTGATGTTCTTTTCATGTTTTTGAGTTCTTTCAGTCTTTAAATTTTGTTCTTTGTGTTCTTGTAATGTAGGATAGACTTGTAATTACGTTGCCCAAAAGATATTTTTTATGTTTGCGTCTCACAAGTAAGTGGACAAACTTTAATAAATTATTATGGTTCCTATTTTTCCTTTTCCTAATACTGGTCCAATATAAATGGTTATAAATTTGTGAAACAAAATTTTTTTTCCATTTACTGAAATTAGCTATCTTTTGTAAAAAAAAAAAAATCTGTTTAGAGAAAAATTTATAATTTAATTCTAATAAATAAAAGATTATTTTTAAATTAGCACTCTTTCACAAAACATAATATAATATTGGAAGGGTTTTTGGATGATCATGCTTCTCCATATAAAGTTAGTCATTCTCTTTTTTTTTTTTGTGTTAAAATACACAACCAATCAGAAGATTATATAGTGGAGGAATATGTTCTAGAAGATGCACATTCAAAAGCATAAAAATTTTATTGAAATAAAAATTCGAATTCTAATTTATAAAAAGGAAAATTAGAATTATATTATTTTAAACAATTATATTGAGTGTATACTAAAATTATTTATTAATATAAAATATATATTAAAATAAATTAAATAATATCATGTTTATATAGAAATAGTAATGTGCAAAAAATTTTATTTTATTTTTATAAAAATAATTATCATTATCAAATTTTAATATTTTATTAATTAGTTTATATTTATTGTATTATTATATTATTATAGGTGAAAATTCACATATAATTATTTTTATGTGAAGTTGATATTTAAGAACCGTTAGATGATTTGACAAGTTTGACTAAATATCATCTAAAATTTTTCAACTATTAATTTTATATGAAGACAATTGCATGTGAGTCTTTACCTATTATTATATATTACAAGTATTTATTGAAAAAATAATATTAATAGATATCATATAATCATAAAAAAAATAAATTATAATTAATAAAATTTTTTGTTTATCTTTTTAATTTGTATATATTTAATAAAATTTATAGTTAAATAAAATATAATTAATTTTAAAGTGGGTGACTTTAAAATTAAAATAAATTGAATATAAATAAAATAAAAAATTATATATATATATATATATATATATATATATATATATTATAATTTGTATACATAATAGTAAGAAGCATTGCAGTCTAGTGGTATAAATGTAACTGGAGCAACGATTTCTACGAGGTGAATACTTGAACAATTTTCCCACTGAATAAGCTAAACAATTCTCTCTCTCTCTCCAATTTATTATTCAAATTCAAAGTTAATACTTAAAATCGTCCCTGAAAGATACCTCGATCTCCATATTAGTCTCCGGAAAATAAAGTTAATCAAAAGAGTCCCCGAAAGTGACATGAGTTAATCACGTTCGTCCTTCCGTCATAAAAGGAATACGACGCCGTTTTGAGCGAATGTCCAGATAGACATGATACGGCGTCGTTTTGTGGAGAAAGTGGATTCAAAACGTTGCAGAGTGGATTGACCCTCTTCCATAACGAGTATCTCCATGTCTGGCTCCAAATTGTTTCGTCTCCCTCAAGCCATGCCTTAACCCCTTCACCTTGCATTCGAACATCGCCATCCATGTTTGTCGTCGTTGGTTGACGATCAAAGCCGAGTAGCTGTTGGTACTGAGAAGAGCGGTCGTCAGCTGTTAGCAACATTGATTGTGGAAGAAGCAAGCGTGACGGTTAGAGGTAAGCATTAAAGTTTTTTTCTTTTTTTTGAAGTCAGTTTGTAGCCTGATGTCTTAGGGGTGGCGTTCTGTATATCTCTGTCTGATTAGGGGTAGGGGTTTGTGTGACTATTGTTTAAATGTTAGAATGCATTTCATTGAATGTCGTTGTGATGATATTGTGTTATGGGTGTTTCATGTTAATGAGAGTTAGTTTTCGTTGTTGCATGTTTGTTTTAGGGTTAAGGTTTGTTATGTTATGATTGAGAATAGGCAGTTGCAATCTGTGTGGGCTAAGGAGGTTTTCTTGTTTCTGCTTGTAGATGGAAGGTCCTCCGATGACCTTTGTGTTTCACCATGGGGGACTGTTTAAGAAGAATGCGGAAGGAGATATGGTATATGAACCCAATAATACAGAGGTGTTGATGGGGGTTGAAGGAGACACGCTTGACGCCTTCTTTGTAAGGGGTTATTACAGGGAATTGGGTTACATTGAAGCTGGAAATTGTTGGTGGAAAGATCCTGGAGTTCCTCTTTCATTAGGGTTGAGAAGCTTAGTCACAAACGCAGACTTGGTTGCCATGTGCAAGGATTGTAGGAGAAACCACAATCTGATCAATATCTACCTGGAGCATTGTATCTCTCAGCCTTGTATAGTAGACCAGATTGAGGAGGAAGTAGTGAATGTGGAAGCAGAAAGGTTGAAACAGGGGAAGTGCAGCTCCCAAGCTGTGAAGAAACCCACAACAATTGATCCTCATTCCCAGAAGCAAACCTCTCACTTCAACAGAACAACCTCACAGCCCAAGTCACAGCCCAATCCAACAATGAAGCCCATATCTGAGCCCAATCAACCAAAGGTGAAGCCCATGTCTCAGCCCAATAAAGCAGCCCACCAGCCCAAGAAGACAACATCTCAGCCCAAGAAGACAACTGCTCAGCCCATGAAGCCTGTTCCTCAGGCCAAGAAGACCAGTTATCAGGCCAAATCAGTCCCACCTCAATCAAATTCATCATTAGAGGCAGGCAATAACTCACAAGGGGCAAAGGACAAACAAAATAGCAGTGGCTGCAGAGTCACAAGATCTGGAAGACAAGTGAAGGAAGCTCCTCTCCAGGAAGATGACACTGACTTTCATGACTCTTATGAGAGTACTGAAGATGAACTGTATAGGCCTCCAAAAGTTGTAGGAGACAATCTCTATAGTAGTGAGAGTGATAGTGACTCTGGAAAGGGAAAAAAGTGGAAAAAGGGACAACAGGTCTGAAGTCAGAGAAAAGCAGAAGCCCCCTAAGAAAAGACTAGCTGATAAAGAGATAGACACTGATGATTCCAACTATGAGGGATCTGAAGATGAAGAAAGTTCTGAGTCTGGTATGTTAATTCCATTAGGGTTAGTTGTTTCATAAATTATTTTGCAAATGTTAGGGTTTCTAATGTGTTAAACTTTTTGTTACCAGATTTAGATGATAGTGATGCTGCCTCAGATGCTGACTCCTGGCATTCAGAGGATTCTGATAAGGTGTTGGAGTCTGATGAAGAATCACCAGCTGTGTACCCTCAGTTTAATGAAAAAACAAAGTTTGGAGAGTTGAAATTCGAGGTCAGTATGGTATTTAAGTCTAAGTCTGAATTCATGCAAGCAACTAGAGATTATACAATCCAGTGGGGTAGAAATATTCTGTTTTCAAAAAATGACAAAGTTAGAGTTAGGGCTGTCTGTACGCCTGAAGATTGTCCTTGGGTAGTTTACTGTGCATGTAATAAGCAAGATGGTTCTTGACAAATTAAGACATTAGTAGATAGTCACACTTGTCCAAGAAGGAGGAAAAACAGAGCTGCAACCCAAACCTGGACTCTGAGTAAACTAGTACCTAAGCTTAGAAAACACCATCGATTCTGCGTGTGGCATTTATGGCGCAATTTCTCAAAACAGTGGTCTAGTACTGAACTGAAAGATATGGTTTGGGAATGTGCTCGGTCTAGGACAACAGTTGAATTCAACAAAAACATGAACAGAGTGAAGCTAATTAATCAAAAAGCATGGGAATATCTTGATAAATGGCCAAAAGATGCATGGACAAAGGCCCACTTCAGTGAACTGCCAAAGGTGGATAACATATGCAACAATGCCTGTGAGTCTTTCAACGCAAAAATCAAGCATGATAGGGGCAAGCCGATTCTGACATTAGCTGAGGAAGTAAAAAGAATCATCATGAAGAATATTGTTGACAATCGGAAGAAGCTAGAGAATTATCAAGGGATTCTCCCCCCTGTTCAGCAGAGTAGACTTGAAGCCATGACAGCGTTGTCTAGCCACTGGGCTCCTCAATGGTCTGGTGATGAAAAAGAAGAACTGTATGAAGTTCATGGCTGGCCAACCAATATGGTGGTTGACCTGGAAAAGCATACATGCAGCTGTCGTTTTTGGCAACTAACAGGTAAAAAATTCAACATTAAGTTACTGTAATTTACTTTTATGCACGATCTTCAAATAATGATTGGTTTGTCTATGTAAGGGATGCCGTGTATGCATGCAATCTCAGCTATACAGGATAAGAATGACAAACGTGCTGAAGACTATTGTCACGACTGGTTGAAGATGGAAGCGTACAGGAAGACTTATTACTTCAATGTGAATCCAGTGAAAGGTCAGGATCTGTAGGAAAAAACTCCACACCCATCTCCCGTCCCACCACCATTTAAGGCAAAGCCTGGAAGACCAACGAAGAAAAGGAGAAGAGACAAAGAGGAACAACCCACTGGATCAAAATCAAAGATGAAGAGGAAGTATAACCCTATCAGATGCATGTATTGCAGTGAGATAAGACACAAAAAGCGAAGCTGTGCAAAGAAGAAAGGTACCGAAGCTGAGGAGCATGCTAGGCAGCTGCAGCTGCAACTAGCTCTGGTTGCCCCTGCTGCAGAAGGGGCTGCCCCTGAAGCAACCACTGTCCCAACTGAACCTAATCCAGCTCCATCACCAACACAGACTCCAACAGTAATTGATATTAGCCAGTGTGACAGTATACCACCAACCCAAGAAACACAACAGGTAATCTGCCATATGTGATTCATTTTAAACATTTGTTATTTCATAAATCTCATTTCTTTAATAAGCTAAATCTAAATCTAGATGTACCATTATATTCTATAGGAACAACTCACTGCTAGGCCATCAAAGTTAAAGGTCATTAAAGGGAAAGCCAGACTTCAGTCGTCTCCTAAACCTACTGAAGCCGCACTAGTCGCTGTCTCTGCTGAGACAATCAAGGGGACTAGTTCAACCACTGCTAAAAAACTGGCCGACTTTATGACCTTCGTTCCTACTCCCGCCTTCAAGCCCCCAAGAAAGACTGATAAATGACTTTGATTAGTGTTGAAATGTATTGTGGTTGAATTTGTTTTTTGTGTGAGGATACTTTATGTTTTTTTGCACAGGTCAATTGAAGTTACATTATCTACATTTTGGTTATCTATGTCACTGAAAGTTGTACTATGCCCTTTTATTTTGGTCTAGGATACATTTTAGGTTATGTATCCTCATGTAAAAGCTTATGACTTTGATGTGGTCTATTTCCTATGTTAAACCTTTTGGTCCTTAAAAAAATGTGACATCTAGCCTTCTATGGCAACTCAATATTTAATAGTACTTTGACTACTCAATGTTTAACACTACTTTCACTACTGATTATGTCCATTCCTTAGTACATGTTACTTTAATAGTCATCCAAATTGGTTTGGAACCTTTGAATTGGATTGTGTTGTCTTCATATAAAAAAATCAAATGCAACATCTATTCTCATTCAATGGATTCATCTCATTACACCATGAAGTGTTTGAAATTTGCTTTACTTGGAACGAGATAACAAACTACAAACAATCATATTAAGCACAACTACCACAAACAGGAAAACTATTAACATTTTCAATGCTTTTACTTCAGCTTCCAAGCTGCCCAGTCTCCATGCCACCTTCAACCTCCATTCATCACAGTCACTATCAACCTGCAGCTCAGCCCCATAATCTTTCTTTGTTCCACCTTGGCCCACCCTTTCATACTCATCATCCTCAACCTACTTAAAGTAGTTGCAGTGACTGCCCTTCTGAAAATTCAGAAATCAGAAAATAAAAAATTAAACAAAATTCTAACACACAAAACAACATCAAAAACCCTTAAAGTCTTACACAACACTCACCCGGTACCTTGGACATGCATGGAATAGTCTATCTGGGTTCTCTGCTGTCCCAGATTTTCTTATCGCAGCCTTCAACCCACAAAAACATGATTCCTCATGGGGTTTCCTCCTGCTTCGCATTGAGGCACTGGAACCATTATTGTCGTTTGAGAACAACGACACACCACCACCACGGCCTCCATTTCCTGCCTCCATCGTCACCCCAAACCACCAATTTGAACACGAACCCAGGCTTATGGCCATCTGATTGATGAGGGCGACCTATTTATCATGGAATTTAGGATTAGGTTTCAAACACTTAGGGACTTATTTGAACTGTTTTGTCAAACTTACCTTGTCAGCAATAGGTCATGACACGTGGGCCTCTTCCACGTTGGAAGCTAACCACACACATTAGCAACCGTTAGCCAGGTCACCAACGGAGTTAACGGAAAGACGAACGTGATTAACTCGTGTCATTTTCGGGGACTCTTTTGATTAACTTTATCTTCCGGAGACTAATATGGAGATCAGAGTATCTTTCAGGGACGATTTTGAGTATTAACTCTTCAAATTAAAACGTGCGAATAGGGTTCAAGGGCAAAGTTGTTTTATAAAGATAAGAAGTCTAAGATATTTCACATAATATCTCCTATTTTTATGTATTAGATATAAATAATTACTTGGCTTATAGTTTTTTCCTCCTTATTAAGCTATGTATTTTAATTTTCTTACTTTTTTATTTTTAAACTAGTGGGAGCCTTCAAAGCTAGAGTTGGTTAGTAAAGAAATGGTGGATCATAACTTTACAAATATCACTGATGACAATGCATGAGAACCTTTACAACTTTCTAAATGATCTCATTCTCTAATCATAACTGCCAGCAGATTATAATTATTAAATTCAAGATATAAGCTCTAATAAGCTCTAGCGGGTAAAGGTTAAGTGAGGAAAAAAAAAAGGATAAAGGTTGAAGGTTTTAACTTATATCCAAAATCTTGTGCTTATATAAAGTAAAGCAATTTATAATGCTATATGATAAAACAGTATACTATCGATTGAGTTATGTAACTAATCCTACTTAGTGGGGGGATAAAGTTATGTTATATATATATATATATTTGTTGGGTATAATATGCTTCTTTCATTCATCTTGGAATATGAATTATATGTATATAACTATTGACCAAATTAGAGTAGAGAAAATGAGAGCAAAGAGCTAAGTAATATGATGAAGCGATAGATAGATATATATAGCAATGTGCATAAATAGATTCTTCTAAGTGGAATAACAAACTTCACCTAATGAATATATAACTCTAACTAATTACTAGAGTTATTTATATGATTATCCTTAATACTCTCCCTCGAATTTAGAGTGAATGCATCACTGACTCTAAGTTTGGACTGAAATTTTGCAACTAATATGATAGAGATGAATTTTGTTAGTATATTGACAATTTAGTCTTAACAACATAGAGAAGATTCTGATTTACCATGTCTCTAAAAAAGTGTAAGTCAAGTTCTAAATGCTTATAACGGTTGTGTAAGATGGGTTTAGCAGCTAATTGGGAAGAGCTCAAATTATCACAATATATTGTTGGGGAAAGAGGATGAGGAATCTGAAATTCTTGCAACAATTATGTGATGGAAATAAGCTCAGACAAAGTAGACCTCAAGAGATCTATATTCGACTTCAGTGCTGCTGTGGCTCAACTTTGTTTGTTTTTGACATTTTCAAGAAACTAAGTTGCTCTTCAGATAAATAGAATAATCAGTGACTGATTTGCAGTCATTCATATCACTACTCCAATCTACATCTGCAAAAGTAAAAAATCTAAAATCAGTACACTTGTTGAAGATTAATCCATGATGTACTGTACTTTTTAGATATCTAAGAACTCATTTTGTAGCTTTCTAAGGTAGAAGAGTTGGGACATGCCTGAACTATAAAAATTTATTAATGGAGAAGGATAAATCGGGTCTTATTGTAGTGAGATATTGTAAAGCTCCAATAGCAGAGCGATATAATTTGAAATTTTCAAATAGTTCTAAATCATTAAGAAATAATTTTTAATTAGAGAGCATAGGAGTAGGCACTAGGTTTGCTTTTAGAATTGAAACTTTCTTAAGAATTTCATGAACATACTTTTGTTGAGATAATAAGATCCTGCCATTAGATAAGTAGTTAGTTTCCAAACCAAGAAAATAATTAAAAGTTTTCAAATCTTTAAGAGGAAAAATAGTTAATTTATAATAAACATTGTTTTTGTTAATTAAACACGAAGTGCCAGAATCTTTAATAATAATAACTGTTCCATTACCTATGAAGAGATGGTCATAATCACGGTTATAGTTAGGAGAAGAAAGAAGATTGCTTGGATCATTAGTCACATGATGGCTTACACCTTAATCAGGCAGCCAAGATGAAGCATTAAGAGAGAAAGGTGCTGTAAGGTAAGCCTGGGATTGGTGGAAAGATGAAGAGGGTGGTGGAGGAACAATGTTGGAGTATGGAATTGGTGTTGCTTATGATGAGGATGAAGATGAATTAGGTTAAAAGTGTTGATCAAATCAAAAGAAACAATTCCAAACATGTCTATTGCGGCCATAGATTTGGCAAAAAGGCCTATGATTGTTCCAAGAAAACATTCCTCCTCTTTGGGATCTACCTCCACGACCCCGTCTTGTTGAGCTTCTTCATCCAATGTTGGTGTTGGTGTTGAAAGTTTGTGAGAAATTAGATATAGCCATACCTTGAATCGAGCATATCATCAAATACAATTAGAAAAGATTCTGCTTCGCTAACACTAAAAGTGCCTAGTCTTGACATAACAGAAGTTATATATCCACTATTCTCTTCAGGTAAACCATCTATAATTGATTGAATATGATCATCATTTTGCAATTTGTATCCAATTGCAAGCAAAGAATCCACAAGTTTGTGGATCTTGTTCAAACACTCAGAAATAGAACCAGTTTTTTTAATAGATTTAAGTTGAGCTTTAAAACTTTAAACACAAGTTGTAGAGGTTATAGAGAAGTAATTCACCATGGTATTTCAAGTATTAGCAAAAGTTGTAACACCCTACCACACAAAGCATTACACCTAGGATGTAACACAGAGGTTGTGAGGCGCTACGACCTCTAAAATAAAATGTGTACATATAATAGTAGAAGGAATATAATAAACTATGAGTCTTAAAAAATGGGTAAAACAAAAATTGCGAAATAAAAAGCACAACGCTCTAGAAACAGAATAACTTGCGTGTGAAAAAAACTATATCTATCAAACATAAAATAATAAAAGTAGGAATAGAGAGCCAAAAATACAAAATAACAAGCTCCTAACTCCGCACACAACCCAAATGTACATAAACAAAATCCTGTTTCTCCATAAATCTCTAAGAAGATCAAAAGGAATAAGTTATCTGGATAGTAAGCTAAGTACATACATATACATCACTGTACAACAAAATAACTCAGTAACCACTTCGCTTCAGGAGCTCAGACACCTAACGAGACGCCTCTCGACCTGCATCTAAAAAACAACAACATAATATTGAATGAGAACCGAAGGTTCTCAGTATGGTAAAGGTGCCACACACATAATAGATAAGGTCCTGGAAATGCCAGAGGCAATCCTAGAACGCCGACACTCAGATTATAGAGCTTAAAGTATTAAACAGAAGCCATGAAAGGTGATTTTCTAAGAGTATCTAAACCTAACTTAACTTAATCTTAAATCTAAGTCTCATACTGCCATTCCTCCATACCTCCAACTCCATTATGCATTTCACAGATAAATAAATAGATAAAGGCAAGTACAAGAAGGTTACAAATACTACAGGTAACACATACACATTTGACATGGCAAGTACATTTAGGCACACCCAATTAAAGTACAAGCAAGTAATTCAAGTAATATGCATATGATGCATGCTTGTCCTATGGCTGATGAGGCTCATCTGTCGGTTATCCAGCCAACCTGACAAGTCCGAAAACCTTAGACTGTCCCCCAACGTGCATCCCGAAGAGTCTATGCATAGCTTTTTCTCAAATAATCAATATTGCTCAATGGGGGTTACATTCCCGGAAATTTGTAGTGTCCGGTCACACTTACGTCGTAGGGTCAACAGAGTATCGAGCTTTCAAACTGATACACGTGGTGGCAAGCCACGACACTTTATCTAGGGAATCTCGTATCTCAGATCATTAAATCATTCAAGCCAAATTTCATACATAATCTTTCATTAGAATATCCAATCAAGTATCATATATGACTTATCCGTAACATCTCATAATCAATTCATCACTTTTCAACTTTACTTCACCTTCAAGTTATTCTCATTTCTTAACTTCATCTTATTATCAGGTTTAACACTATTATTTATGACCAATGGAATGAAAATAGAGGTTTAGTAGTTTGAAATAGGTTTTAAAAATCTTAAAAATCATGTTTGCTGGAACAGGTGCCACGCGTACACGTGGGATTGTAAAGCGTACACGTGGGCCATGCGTACATGTTAGCGTACGTTCTTTAAAAAAAGGCGGATGCAGTAGCAGAGTTACAATAGCAGAATTGAAAAAGCAAAGCTGCAGGATTAGTTATAAGCACAATTTATAAATTTAATCTTCCGATGGGTATAACTCAATCGTTTTAAATCGTTTTTCTTTCGTTCTTTGAACGGCATAAACTTCATGAGTCAAATTTTCATTTAAAACAAGTTGAAATCAATTTGGGGTTCTGAAAGCCAAGTTATAGCCCGCCGAAATTCAACCCAAAACCAAAATTTTCAAACTCTTTAAACCTCATTTTCATCCATAATTTTCATTCCACTCACTTTCAACATATCAATTCCAACACAATTCCCAACAACACCATTCAACCATGATTCCTTCCAAATTAACATAATAACAATCACCATCTATAATCAATCACTAACTATCCAACAAAAACCAACCAAATATATTCATCAACAATAACATTCAACACATTCAACCATATTTCTTTCCAAATCAACATAACCACCATCCATAATCAACTACTAATTATCCACAAACACCAACCAAGTATATTCAACAACAAATTACTAAACATTAAATATACACCTGCATTCCAACTTATCCTATGGTCATCTAGCCTAAGTTTTCACAGAACATTATATATTAAATGCAAGAAATCTAAACCATACCTTCGCCGATTTTCATGTAACGACCAAAGGGATTTATTCAAAATTAAGACAGCCCCTCAAAATTCAACAAATTCTAAGCTCAGGTTCTTCCAAGTTCCAATATTCATAATTTCAAGCTCCAATTATTTATTCATAACCTAATACATATTTATAACACATATATATCCAATTTAACACTTAAAGCTCAAATTCAATGAAATTAAAATAGAATTATCATATCCTCACCTTACCCAAGCTTCACATAAGCAAGAGTAAACGTTTTTATCAAGCTAATTGGATCCTAAAACATCAAAGAACAAAGAAATTCAATACCTCCACTCAAATTCCCAAAAATTGGGGAAGAAGAGGCTGAGAATAAAGAATGAGTTACCTATGAAATTGTTCCAGTAGAAACGTAGAGCTCGATGCGGTGGACGCGTGGCCATAAACGGTGCAGCAATCGGAGCTCGGACGGAAAAACTACGGTGAATTGAAGTTTGCCCAGGGTTTTCGGCGTTACTTTCTCTCCCTGTATGCTTCAGGTTTCTGCAGCCAAAACGAGGAAGAAAAGGAATGTGGGCTCATTTAAAGGCTGGCCCGGTTGGGCCCATAGTCTAGTTTAGGCTCGGTTCAATCGGTTCGGCTTGCTCGGTCCAATCTTGGACCGTTTTCTTCGAAATTAGTGTTAAAATTCTCGTTTCGATGAGCTCTATCCTAATTTGATATAATATTCGCGTTTCTAATATTTTTTGTTAAAAACTAATTTACTGACTAATTATCTACTAAGTGAAAATCCTCGGCTAGTCAGTCATATAACGGGGTTTACAAAGGTAGTGCAATGAAAAACCTTATTCTTGAAGTTATTTGTCATTGAAGCCATAAGCCAAGTGGTGAGGGACAAATCATTTTGGCGCCATCTTTGATACTTTGTAGATTCTTTTGTTGTGGCTAGATTTGAACTCTTTTGAGAAGTCTCACCAGGTGTTGTGCTAGCAAAGGTAGCATCATTGTTGGAGTTTGGATTGAATTTTGAAGGTGCTTTTGAAGCATCCAAACGATCTTCCATGCTAAGAACTAAGAAGTTGAATAGTAAGTCATGCTTGATGCTTCCAAGTATTATAGTTGTTATCATTAAGTTTTTCTGCAATAAGAACTAGAGCAGGTTTTGTTGAAGAGGAATCAGATAGCATAGTAACACCATTGTTGTGCAGCAGAAACAATAAATAGAGTTTTTGTCAAAAAGAAAGAAAAAAAAAGAAGATTCAAGAAGGTTCAAGATGAGGCTCTTGATACTATATTGAACAAACTAAAGCAGAGAAAATGAGAGCAGAAAGCTAATGCAAAATGAGAAAGGTTTAGAATATATTCTTCTATTGTATTGTACAAGAGTAATAGATAGATATATATAGCAATGTACAGAAACAGATTCTTCTAAGTGAAATAACAAACTCTGCCTAGTCAGTAATATAACTTTAACTAACTATTAGACTTTTTTACATAATTATCCTTAATAATAATACTACTGAACGAAAAGTATTTTTATCAGTCATTTATTTTATGTTTAGTCACAATAAAAATAATTGCTAATATATTTATTGGCAATTGAGATTAACTGTCTTATGTTATTGTCACTAAACAAATATTTGTTATGGTGTAATATATGTAAGTTTTTAATTGTTTTCTAATGTAAATGCATTAATTTGATAATATTTAACGTGTTAAGTAAATAGCTATTATAATTTATAAAGCGTTATATCCGTTATAGATAAAGAATAAAACGTGTCTTATAGAAGTATAGATATCTCTTTGTTAGAGACTTGACAAAAAGGCAAAACTATGATCAATGGTTTTGAAAGAAAGCAATTGAGATAGAGAAGATTGAATGAAGGTGTAATTTGATCTCAAGTAAAGTGAATTACAACATGGATAGTTGTTTGAGGCATTACAAGATATAACACAACACCCTGCACAATTAAGCACCAATACCCTTCATAAGATTAAATTAACTATGATATAAAGTTTACCTAGTGCCAGGAAATATGAATATATATTAAGCAGCTGGAAGCAGAGACAATAAAGATTTCATAGGAAGAGTGAATCAGTTATTACATTATTGATTGACTCATCAGATCCATAAAAGAGATGACTATGAATTGAAGATTCCAATTTAAGATTGTGAGAACACACCAAAAATTGGATTGATTGTAGTAAAACCACCATCCACGGCTAGATTATGACCACTGATGTACTTGGACTCATCACTAGCCAAATACACTGCAGCTTGTGCTACATCTTCTTCCATCAAATGAACACCTTTCAGATTTGAATAAACATTTAAGCACCCTTCCTCATCAAGTTTGAAGAACTCTTTACCTGCATCATTCGCAATAAAGTAAGGAGACAAGCAATTCACTCTTATCCCAAATTTGCCAAGATCAGCAGCTGCATTCTTTGTGAGTCCAATTAAGCCATGTTTGGAGCTTGTGCATGCATGAGTTGCAATCCCTCCAACGCTTGAACTTACACTCCCTACATTTACAATACTACCCTTTTTCTCTGGAATCATCACTCTAGCTGCATGCTTGATTACCAAGAAAGGTCCTATGAGGTTAACCCTAAGAATGCGCTCGAATTCGGATACATCATTGTTTATAATGCTAGGATTACGATAATCATCTATTGCTGCAGCGTTGTTCACAATTATGTCTAGCTTTTGATAGTTTGATATTGCTATGTTAACTACATTCTCGACATCCTCTTCTTTAGTTACATCACAATGTACATAGGTTGCGAATTCAATTCCTATGGTATCTTGGAGTGCGAGTCCTTGTTGATCTCGAATGTCGGCAATCACAACCTTGGCGCCATGTTTGCAGAATATCCTTGCCATGCACTCACCAAGGCCCCTAGCACCACCGGTAATCAAAACCACCTTTCCTTCAAGTCTAAGCAAAAATTTTAAGGTACAGAACAATACAATCTTGGTATGAAATATAATAATGATTAATAATTTATGAGTTTAATTAGATTTTTTTAAATTATTTTTTTAAATTTTCATTTTCATTTTCAAATTTTAAAAATAGAAATTTAAAAATTAATTAATATTAACTAAGTAAAATTTAAGTTCCTATATATATTATTAATCAATACTTCAAGTTGCTAAATTTAATATAGGTAAAGTATACTTTTTGTCTCTGAAATTTGACAAAAATTTTAAAAATATTCTTAAGTTTTATTTTATTTCAATTTTATCCAAAAAATTTTTATTTGTATCAAATATACCCTTAACGGCTAATTTTTCAAAAAATTTAAGACCAATTCAACAACAATTTTATAAGAACAACCCTCAACACAAGTAAATCAAGCATAATTTTTATGTATTATTGTTAGATTAGTCTTAAATTTTTGAAAATTTAGCTGTCGAAGATATATTTGATGCAAATTGAAAACTTCTGTAATAAATTTGAAACAAAATAAAACTTAGTAGTATTTTTAAAACTTTTACAAATTTTAAGAACAAAAAATATATTGTATCCTTTATTATATATCAATCTCAACAGGGAACTAATTTTCAATTTGCCAATATTATCAATTAAGCCAACTTTTTTAAAATTATTTTTTTATCTGTCTCACGTTTTTTTTCTCCCTAAAATATCATTATTATTTCATTAAATTTTAAACTTTAAACTCTAAATATTTTAATAAATCCTAAATTCTATAATTATGTTATATAATATGAATTTAATTTTGATATATTATAGTTAGTATAAAAAAATTTATACATGTATTTAATTACATAACGCTATATTAATAAAAATAATTATCTTTTACATTAATCATATAAATGGTCATTTAAAAAAAAAGAATGTGTTCGTGCAATCAAAATTAAATTCTTTATAATATATTACTAAAAGTAGATAAAAACTAAGTAGTCATCAATAGTATGTTAGTGTGTGTTGTGCGTATAATTGAAATATTTTAATTTGTGCATATATATCGTCATATATCTCGTATCTATATATTAATTAATATTCATTTTTGTAGCTTTTGATGGTTAAAACAAATATATAACAACAAAAAAGCATACTAGCTAGGTTTGCATGTATTGGTAGTTTTAATTTGTTTGTCATACCTTTTTGCATCGTGAGCAGTATCTGAAAAGCTCGCAGTTGCCATAACAAAATATATATATATATATATATATATATATATATATATATATATCTCTGCAAGATGGACGATTTAAGTACTTATATAATAATCCAAATTTTATAAATGCAAGACAATAATTTTTAAGATTATCAAATTGAATTATATATAATTTTATGCAGTTTTCATAAAAACTTGCAAATTAAAATTTTAAAGTAAGAAAACTAAATTACACCAATATCGCTTAAGATTAAATAATTTTGTATATGTTAGAGATATAATAATTTATATTATTCTTTTTTATCCGTTTAAACTTTTGTGAGAAGTAATTTTATGACATAGTTTTAAAGTTCTATGTTTTAAAGGTCTAGAGTTTGATTTTTGGTGAATGCCAAAAAATAAAAAAAAGCATAAAGCAAATAAAAATAGAAAAGAAAATTTATGTAAAAAATTAAACAAACTCAAAAGAAGTTATTTTTTGAGAGAAGGTATTAAAGATATAATCATTCATGTTACGTCCTCTTATCTCCTTGTTTTTAGGATAAGTAGTTTTATGACAATGATATTTTTAGAATAAAATACTAAATTTAGTCCCTAATATTTAAGGCAAGTCTTAATTTCATTTGAAACGTCCTATTTTTTAAAAGTATCCTTTTTGTCTATTGTGATTTTTTTTATAGATAACAACAAAAATCGTAATTATAGTGATTTAAAAGTGAAAATAAATAAAATAATAATAATAAAATAAGATAATAATAAAAAAAATATTTTAAAAAGAAAATATTTTAATTTTGACCAAAAAATTAAAATAAAATATTTCTCATAAAAATATGACGTTTTAAATATTAGTAACAAAATTAGAACATAATCTTAAATAAATGTTAAGGATTAAAACAATAATATAATTTACTCTATTTTTATTATATATTATATATGTAATTGCTGAAATTTAAGTGATATAGTGACAACATCACTGCTGTTTTTTTTATATAAAATATAACATTATCATTTCTCTGGTGAATATGATGTTAATATTAATCTCTTAAAAAGATTAGTATAAATAAATCTAACAGAGCATATACTATGTGTACCCAAATAATAATTGAGCACAAATAATAGCTTGACTGATTGGCTCTTTAATAAATAAATAATTTAGGTTAATTTCAAAATTTAAATATACCAAAAGTATACGAATTGTTTTGACTAGTTCACGAGTTAGTCTTATATAATATAATATATATAAAGAAAATTATGAATTATATTTCTTTCTTTTAGTATATGCATGTTCTGTATGATTATGATGATAGCTCATTTTTTAAATATTTCAACTTAAATTTTAAAAGAAGTGATTACATATATTATGATATCAAAATTTTTTAATTGAAAATTTAAAATTTAATCTTTGTTAAATTTAAAAAAAAAAATAGTGTAAGATAAATAAAAAGAAAAAAATATCAATACAAAAATTTATTTAAATCGAAAAACATTTTTTAACAAAATATATTAGAAATATAATTATTTATGTTTTTTTACCAACTTTAGGTTTTAAAAAAATGGTATTATGAAAAAAAAAAGTAACATAAACCTTATAATAATATAATAAGTTGAAATTATATGTATAATGGAGTGATATGTCAAGACCGCCAAAAATGTCAGGTTAGTTGTTCTTACCTTATTAAGTACTACTATACGGGCGAGGAAATCCACAACTCTTTTATTCTCAAATTATTTGATAACTCATCTCTCGTTTCTTTGCAATCTTTGTGTTAGGCTGTTAGCTCTTGCTTGGTATTTATTGAGTAGCAGCGACTATATCAACAAGAGAGTTCCTAAGCATAGTGTATATACATTTTTCTAGCTACCTAGCTAGGGTGGGTAGTTTGTGTAACACGTTTAAAAATAATAGCCATATCTTCGAAAGCGTGACACAACTGCACAAGATTTAAAAATCGTAGCCATTATCTTTAATTATTGGTATGTTTTTTAAGCGTAGTTGTATATTCACCAAAGAATATGTTTAAAAACGTAGTTATATGATTATGTATACAACCACTTTTTTAAAGTGTGACAATAATTAACCGCGTGACAACAAAATAAGCGCAGTTATAGTTCAATAAGAACGCATATTGATAAAGTAACAAGTACGCGTGGATGTAATTCCTGTAAAAATATGACCATAGCTAAAAAAAATATGGCCGAAAACTATAGCTATATTTTTTTTTTCATTTTTGGACACGTTTTAAAAATGTGACAAATTTTTTTTATAATAAATATATATTAAAATATAAAATATATATTAAAAATAAATTAAAAAAATACGTGTATTCATAGTTTCATATGCTATATGTTACAAAAATGACTTCGCTAGGTTTAATAGACCACGTGTTAAAAATTTTATAAACATTTCTTGAGCTTACCTGTATTTTTATCTTTGGCGAGATGATTGATACCTAATTTATCTAAAATTTAATGGGTTTTTACTATTCTTTGCTCATTATTTCGTAAAGCACTTAAAATTTTCAGTGTAAATTAACTTAATTTATATATAGATAGTTATAGAATTTTAGGGTAAAGTATTAAATTAGTTCTCTACGTTCGGGTGTAATTCTATTTTAGTCTTTAAGGTTTAAAGTATTTTATTTGAATTTAAAAAAGTTTCATTTAGCTACAATGTAGTCTCATCGTGAGATCAAAGTTAAATAATTAATAGAATATCCTACATAAAATAGTACTAAAAACAAGATCAATAATTTAGAAAACAAGTACAAATTCAAGAGGCACAAAATTAACTGTGAATGTATTAATATATTTATTTATTATTTTTTTAATAATTTAAATAAAATATTTTCTATAGAACTAAAGAGAATGATAAATAAATATATTGATGCATCCACGATTAATTTTGTGCCTGTAGAATTTGTATTTGTTCTCTAGATTATTAATATTGTTCTTGCATGTTGTTATATATGACATTTCGTTAATTATTTAACTTTGACCTCACAGTGGAACTATATTGAAGTTAAATGAAACTTTTTTTTTATTCAAATAGAATATTTTAAACCTTAAAAACCATAACAGGATTACGCCAAACATAAGGAATTAATTTAATACTTTATCCTATAATTTTATTTGTCCTTATCAATTATATAAAATTACAAATCATACATTTTTTTCTCTCTTACTAACTATGAAGCACGGACACTTTGCTGAGTTGTCGTGTCTGCGTATCGGACACGACACTCACCAACACTCGTCCGACACGCATGTCTGCTGTATCCAAACCGTGTCTCAATAAAAACTAAAAAATTCTTCTCCGGATACACTTGGACACACTTAAATACCATCACGTATCAGCGTATCCGGTCTTATTCTTAATATATACTCTTAAAATAAATTTAGATATAGTATATATTATTATTTATTAAAACAAAAAATATTTTAAATACTTGATATAATTAAAATAATACATTAAAAATAATTTAAAAATTAATTTATATTTTAATATCAATAAAATATTAAAATATCATTATGATTTATCTAAAAAATATTTTATATTTTATAAGTATGTGTATATCCGTGTCATGTAAAATTTTAAAATTTGCATATCGACATGTCCCGTGTCGTGTCGTGTCCCGTGTCCATGTCAACGTCCATACTTCATAGCTTACTAATTTGTTTTTCTCTTTCTCATTTTATGTCTATTTACCCAAAAATTACTTGAACTCATGGACGAGATTGAAAGATGAGGAGAAGCCGTGTGGGAGTGTGGTGAGATAGGGTTGGGCTAGAGAGAGAAGTATGATGATGATTGAATTTGGTAAAAAAAATGTTGGGTGTTTAAATATTAATTTTAAAGATATAACTAAAATAAATTTAAAAATTAGGGATAAAATTAAAATAAATTAAAATTTAAAAATATTTTTAAAATTTTTAATAAATTTTAAAAATAAAAAATATATAACATACATTTAGGCTGTGTTTATTTATATGAATAAGATACTGAGACAAGAATATAAATTCGTATTTAACAAATGAGATATAAATAAAGACAATGTATTTAAAAATATTGAATTAATATATATTTGTTTTCATCCTAATAAAAATGATATAAATTCACTAATAAAAGATATAATTTATTTTTTTCTTTTGTTATTCTTATTAATTTTTTATAATTATATTTTTTAAAATTTGTTTAATAAAAAAGATAAAAATAAATTAAATTTTTATAATTTATTTTATTTTATTACTAAATAAAATAAAAAATACTAAATTTATATTTTATTTATATTTTATTTATAATATCTTATCTTATTCTATTATAAAAAATAAAGGCAGTTTTAATAAGTGGAAGTAAAGGAGCCAACTCCGATCCTTCATATAATATAGAGTCAGAGAGATTTAATGTTGTATTGAAAATTGCAATTTGAACATATGATTCAGGGGTTTTTTAGGGTAGGTTTGCTGGTTTGGTATTAATGATGTTTTTCAAAAGTTGATTGTTTCTGTTAGTTAGTTTTAAGTTTTAACAAAAAAAAATATATATTATATATGTATATTAAAAATTAATTAACAAACTAGTTATTTTATATTTATATATATTGACATGTATTATATTATATATTTTTAATATATATTCTGTAACCGTGATTATTGTTTTTATATACATGTTTAGACCTTTGTTATTCTCTTATTTTATTTTTTATCCTTTTGCGTGTTAATTAGTTCACGAGCGTTTCATTATTCTTTTGATTATATATATAGAGATCGAGAGCGTCGTATTTTGCTCAAACATGCAATTTTCTATATATCTCATTCAGAATTGTGTCATTATATAGAAACGAACAGTAGTAGAACTAAATTGCACCATGGCTCTGAGTTTTAAGTTTGACACAGAACCAATAAACCAGGTTTTTTTCTCTCTCTTCTTTAAATATTTGTTTTTCGTATTTCATTTTCTATTAAGTCAGGTGAAGTCGACTTTACGTGAAATTGAGATCTAGGAATCGTTTGATGAAAATTTACTTAAATCAATTAAATCATCTAACGGCTTTCAGGTATTAATTTTACGTGAAGTCAACTGTATCTAAATTTTCACCTTCTTATTATTACCATATGTTGTAATAGTTAGAAACTAAGATAAAAGATTACAGAAAAATATATCGTTATATTTATTATGATTTATATATAATACAAATTACAGTCTATTTATAAGTATAAAATAAGTTAAAAATAATAAAAATAACTGTTTAAAATTTAAATTCCAATATAAATTTAAGTATTTAAATACTATTGCAACAGTAATAATGGTTCACTACAACGTCATTGCAGGTACTTTTCGGAGGAAATTCTTCTGTGAAGCTAGTGATACT
Source organism: Arachis hypogaea (assembly GCF_003086295.3). Lineage (NCBI taxonomy): Eukaryota > Viridiplantae > Streptophyta > Magnoliopsida > Fabales > Fabaceae > Arachis > Arachis hypogaea. The sequence goes on from NC_092040.1 coordinate 87,539,726, forward strand.
AAATAGGCCTCATAAGTTAAATGTCCTTAACTTTGAAATGGTAAGTAATTTAAATAGGTGATTGCTACGATATTTAAAAGTATTAGTCTAATTTATTAAAAGAAGTTAAAAATTAATATTTAATTTTAAAAATATAAAAATAAATAATTATTAAATATTCAAAAATTGTCATAAAAAATAAATTAATAGGTAAAAATTAAATATCAAGTTATAGACACTATAGAACTTACCATTTAAATATTACATTGTATCTTTTATATAATAGTATCACTTTTTTGGTATCTATAACAAGAGTATCAAGTGTGAACACAGAACACTATTTTGATATTAATACTTTTTATTAATTAATATATTTAAAAAAACTTTTAATTAAAAAAATAATTTAAATATATACACAATTAATTATAGCAATCGTGGTATATGAAATTCATACCATAATGCACGAAAGTGATTTTAATTTGCGCACTCTCCTTTTATTTGACCTCAGTAATTAAACAAAAATATTTGTTTTCATACAGCTTGTCTTTTCGTAGCAACTTTTTAGAACCGTTATCTGTATAAACAATAAATATAATAAGGATGATAACGAGGAAGGTAAACTTTTTGCAGGTTTCTCAAATTTTAAAGCATTTAAGGATGTATGAGGATGACTCGTCAGTTAAACTTGTAATATTGAAGGTAATTAAAACGCCATTTAAAATATGAAAAAATATTAGGTGAATAAGTTATTTTTGTAATAAGTTTAATTAAATTATTTTTTTATATGATTTTTAATTTTTTAAGATTTAATTATTTTAGTGTGTTTTATGATTTTATTAAATTTTTATATTTTTAATTGATTTTTATACTACTTTTAATTTTATAATTAGATCATTTTCAGTGTAAAAAATATTAAAATTAACTGAATATCTTTTCGTAAATTAAAAGTATTTAGAATTAAGAATATAATTAGATCTTTCATCACATATTTTTTATGAAAAATATTTTGTTGATTTTAATATTTTTAATATAAAAATGATCTAGTTACAAAATTAAAAACTGAGACCCAATTAAAAAGAAAAAAAACTAAGTTAGAGATCTAATTACAAATTTGACAAAGCTATAGAAACTAGATCGTAATTAAATATTTCTTCAACCAATTTTTATCATACTAATAAATTATTAGATTAATTTTGTTGAATTTAGCTATGGTTTCACTTCATTCACCTGTATATATATATATATATATATATATATATATATATATATATATATATATATATATATATATATATATATATATATATATACTTTCTTATAGTTATTAATAATTTTGTTATTATTATATGTTTGTTTTTATAATTTAAACTAAACAATATTTGGCATTTATATATATTGGTGAACTAATATGTTTCTGAATTTCTTTCCCAATGTTAATTAGGGTAATGGAAAAGGATTTTGTGCCGGAGGTGATGTAGTATCAATAATTTCTACGTCACTCATAGGTATAATACTCAAATAAAAACCATCAACATAGATATAATCAAAATAGTTAATATTTCGATTTAATTCTTGTAATATTTTAATATTACAATTTTACTTAAAGCAATCGTCATTTTTTATTTATTCCGAAATTTTATGAAATTTGAATTTTAACTACTTTAATTTGTATACAACATATAGAACTAAAATATTTTCTTGTAAATAATGATCAGATTAATCACTTTTACATGCAAATGTGATAATTGGATGTTCATCATGTATTATGTAGTTTAAATTTATCAAGAGATTATATATTCTAATCTGTAACCCTTACTTTAATAATCTAACTAGGACATTGGACTTACCCTGTGAAATTTTATGGTAAAACACTCATTTTGGACCATTTGGCAGCAACCTACAAAAAGCCTCTAGTAAGTTTGCATTCGCTAATAATAATTAAGAATTAAAATTTTCAAAATTAAATATCATTTTGTAATTCTTAATTATTATCATACACCATTTTTTTCAATTGTTGAAAACAGGTATCTGTGATTAATGGAGTGGTTATGGGAGGAGGAGCGGGTCTTTCCATGAACACAACCTAATAAGATCAATTTCAGCAGAAAATTTCATCATCAATATAACAAAAATAAAATTAGGTTTCTAGTATGTGATATTATAAACTGAATTACCAAAATATATATTATGTTCCAATAAAAATATATAGGATGCGACATAGATTATATAATGTTCTGATACATAAATTTACGGTACAAGAGCGAAGGTTTCACCAATCATATCGTGTTCTTTTACACAAAAGGCCTTTCATCACATGTATGCAAAAGAATAAAATTGGTAGTGAAATTAAAAGAGAAAAACTAATGTGATCATTTTAATAACCACTAATTCATCAACTTAGTTTGATAATTATATAATTTTTGTTTCAAGTTGATGCTAAAAATAACAGAAAAATCCCATAGTCTCAGAAAAAATAGAATTGAGGGTCGTTGAAGTCGAAGTGTTCTTTTTCTTCCGTTAAAAATTTCGTTACTTTTCGTAAAAATGATCAAGAAAAAAGTCACATTAGGTCTTCACTTATAAAAACAAGTATTGATATTTGATGAATTATTATTATTATTATTATTATTATTATTATTATTATTATTATTATTATTATTATTATTATTATTATTATTATTATTATTTGTAGGTATTTGCAATGCCAGAGGCACATATAGGGTATTTTCCAGATGTGGGTGCAAGTTACTTCCTATCTAGGCTTCCTGGCTATTTTGGTAATTAACTAAATAACTCAAATGCTTCATTTTATATATTATATGTATATATAGGAAAAACATAAATTACTAAATTATTTATTCTAAAAATTTAAATTAATAATAAAATCGGTAATTATTATATATCTAACACACCTTAGACACATCATATATCTATAAAATAATAATTATCTACAATTCTTACTTTTTCATAAAAATGGCCTTATTAATTAATGAATCAATATGATTCTTTATTTGCTAGTTTTACCAAATTATTATTTGCAGGGGAGTATTTAGGGTTAACTGGAACTCGTTTGGATGGAATAGAAATGGCAGCATGTGGATTAGCTACACATTTCGTCCATTCCACGGTAATATGTATAATGAAAGATTTGCCTCTAATTATTGGATTCATAACAATAATGTAACCATATATTTATTAGTATATTTGTTTTGTTTTATTTTCATTCTATGTAATAGAAGCTTAATGCATTGGAAAATGCTCTACAAGCTATTACTTCTTCAAATGTATCAACAGTTTCTGCTTTAATAGAAACTTTCACAGAGAAACCAACTGTGAAACAGGATAGCCCTTTCAAGAGGTAATTAATTATTACGTCATTAAGAATATTATTATTCTTCTTTTTATTATATATGTGTGCTATATATTTGATAAAATTGACTAATAATAATGCATTTCAACTAATTAATCCTGTTCTCACTATGAAAAAAAGATTGGAGATTATAAACAAATGTTTCTCAAAAGGGACAGTGGAAGATATAATTCAATCCTTGGTAAGTATATATATTATTTATTATACCCATAATTATATATCTGTTACATTGAAAAATTGGAATGGAATTATAATTTTTAAAATTATTTATATAGGAAAATGAATTAGAAAACGGAGCAGAAGAAAAGTGGATAACAAATACATTAAGCTCTATGCGTTTTTCAAGTCCCATGAGTCTTAAGATCTTCTTAAAATCTGTGAGTATATATAAAATGATCATTTATCTAAATTAAATTCATCGTTATTGTAAATTTTTGCACTAATCTATCTGTATGCATTCATGCTTTTTAGATCAGAAAAGGCAGAATAGAAAACATTGAAGAATGTCTTTACAGGGATTATAACATCGCTTGCCACCTCAATCGAAGAACAGTAAGCAATGATTTCTACGAGGTAATTAAATATTTAAATAAATATTTTTTCCTATGAATAAAGCTAAGAAAGTTTAGCAAATAAATAAATAGTTCCGGGATTATTATGTAATCAATATGAACTAATTCAATATACATCCCATTTGGTTATAATAACTACTAAGTATATGAAGAGATTGAGATTGGCTTTATTATTTGCCTCCTAATAAGTTTCTCTCTTTTTATTTTTGGCAAATTATTCAAATTAAAATTTTTGGTGAATAGGGTTCAAGAGCAAAGCTGTTTGATAAAGACAAAGCCTAAGGTAAAAGCTAAGTGATATTAATTTTATCTATTAGATATAAATAATTACTTGCATAATATTTCTTATACTCCTTATTAAGCTAAATAATATATATTTTAATTTTTTCATACTTTTTTTATTTTTGAACTAGTGGGAGCCTTCAAAGCTAGAGTTGGTTAGTGAAGAAATGGTGAATCAGCACTTTACAAATATCACTGACGATACATGGGAGCCTTTACAACTTCCTTTAAGATCCCATTCTCCAATCATAACTGCCTGCAGATTATAATTATTGAATTCAAGATATAATCTCTGGTGGGTGAAGGTTAAGTGAGAAAAAAAAAAAAGAAGATAAAAGTTGAAGGTTAATCTTAGTTATAATTACTACAGCAATTTAATAATGCTATGTATGATGAGAATTTAATTCTCATGTACTGTTAGTGAGTGTAAAGCAAAAATTTTATTTTTGAGAAATGTAAAAGTTGCAATAAAAATTATGAAATCTAAATTGTCAAAACAGATAATATATTCTAGTAAGTGGTATTCACTATTGTTAATTCTTTGTAGTTTTTTATTTAGTATTAATGCTATCTTTTGGGATTTGTGTACGTCTTTATTTAGTCTAATTAAATTTTTTTTTTTTTTTTGTATACAAGGATACTGTATTATTTTTTTTTACTTTTTTCGTTTAAAAAATATCAGCAAATACTACTTAACCAAAGAAGAAAATAAAAAATGGAAACCCTGCAAACGAGAACAACCACCAAAACTTGTTTGTTTATTACATTGCATAGATGCAGGACAATATACTATTATTGCACATTGGCACAATGACACAACAAGAATTTGAGATAAAAGTTTAAAGACTTCAAACATAAGATTGTGAAGATAAACGCCCAAGTACCCCACATTGGACTAATAGTAGTAAAGCCACGATCCACATTCAAATTATGATGACCACCACAATAATGTAACTAAATTCATCACTAGATGGAAATGGTTAGGGGAGAGTACGGTTTAGAGTCAATCCTAATCCTACTCGTAAGTTGAGATTTTTATATAAACTTAATCATTTTCTATTTCTCTAATTATATCCGTTCTTAATCTGCGGGTATCTGATCCTATCCGTAGATTATAAAAAAGATGCAGCATTATTATATAAATTAATGATAATTTAAAAAAGAATTGATTTTTATGTAAAAAAATATAAAATTATCAATTAATAATCTTCTTTTAGTTGCTAAGAATTTTTTGCATTTAGTAACAGATCTTTAGTTCAACATCCACTTAAAACATATTTTTATATAAGTATATAACATATACATATATATAGAGTGCGGATTGGTCGAATAGGACTCAACCCGCACCCTACCCTACCTATTGCAGATCGGATTGACAACCCTATCCGATCGGGTGGGATTGGATTAGATACCCGCGGATAAAGTGCAAATTGCCACCTCTAACCAATAGTAGTGGGAATGGCTAGTGCTACATTTTCTTGTTGGAATATAATTACTCTTAACTAATATTCATTTATATAATTATATTTAGTTATATAACAACAATAATATACAATTATCTAGATATTTATATTTTATCACTGTTGTGTTTTGTTCCGGCCCAACCTGCTAAGAACTCGAGTTTGGTCGCAAACCACCAACCTGAACCAAGAGGAGACTTGCACGTCACCTCTTTTTCTTCAAAGAACCTGAACAGCTGGTCGAACTTTCTAAGCGAGTGGGTCTATTCATAAGGGGTCCACTTGAGTACAGAATATAAAAGGAAGGAGATCTATCTCTTCCAGATGTATGTCACCTTTTTAAATTCTAATTAGTCGCCTCTTAGTACGGAAATTAATTTTGACATCGGAATATCCTTATAGGTAACTCCATCCGCCGTCCAACCAACGTTGCAAGCATGGTCCATCCTCCAACTCGTGCTCAAGTCTCAATTCCCTTTCGCACCTGCTCTAATGCCACTTCAACCCAACTCGTGAAGAATCTGAGCGGATGAACATATTTCAAATTTAGTTTCACATGAGACACACTTATAAAACCTTTATATATAGAAGTTTGATGTTAATAGATAGAAAAAAATAAACTGCGAGGCTGAAAATCACATGAAGCTTGAAAGTATAAAGAGTAAGTAGTAGTCAAAAGCGTTAAACTAGAGTTAGTTAGGAAAATTAGAAGTTTGTTAGTGAAGTTAAGTCTGTTGTATATAAACCAAATTCTAGTGTAAAATTCAGTGTGCATTCAATCACAAATATCTTCTCTTCTCTTCTCAATACTCTCTCTCTCTCTCTCTCTCTCTCTCTCTCTCTCTCTCTCACAAGAACCTGCCAGATCATTTTACATGGTATCCAGAGCCTAGGGCGCAGAAATGGCAGAACCAGAAACAAATAGAAACAGCACAGAAGTGATACATAGCTTTTCAAATCCGATTGCAATCAAGTTAGATGAAGAAAACTTCTTGTCATGGAGGGAGCAAGCTGAAGCAACGATTGAAGGTCATGATCTCATCAATCACATCAAAGGAGACAATATACCAAAACAATTCAACTTGATTGAAGATGAAAAAAGGGGAAAGAGCACAACAGAATTTAGGGCTTGGAAAAGGCAAGATGCTTTATTGAAATCTTGGCTTTTAGTTTCAATGAATTCATCATTCACTGCACGAATGGTAGGCTGCACATATTCACATCAGATTTGGAACATATTGGAGATGTTCTTTGCTTCGCAAACTAAAGCCAAGATTAGACAACTCAGAAGCAAGCTGAGTGATACAAAGAAGGAAGGTTCCATGAATGATTATCTTCTTGAAATCAAGAAAACTGTTGATTCATTGATCTCTGTTGGAGATCCTGTGGATGAAGCTGCTCATGTTGAAGCTATTCTGGCTGGATTAACAGAAGAGTACTGTTCGTTCATCACCTCGATAAATGCTAGAGACAATCCAATCTCAGTAGGAGCGATGGAAGCGTTGTTATCACACAAGAGGAATGGTTTGAGAAATTTAAGAAAGGCTCAATTTAAGCAAATCTGACTCATACAACAACTCAAAGAAGAATTGACAATTACACAAGACCTGACAACTATAATGGAAGAGGATATGGAAGAGAAAATGGAAGAGGTTTCCAGTCAAGAGGTAGCTATGCTCCACGAGGCAGAGGCAGAACAAGTGGATTCAACCAAAGCTTTGGAAGAGGAAGAGGCCAATTCTTCATATTAGTATGTCAAGTGTGTGAAAGACCAGAGCATTCAGCATGGGAATGTTGGCACAGGTTCAATAAAGAGTATGTAAGCCAGAACAGTGGATACAATACTCAAGCAAATGTTGCAATGGCAGCTGCTCCATCAACAGTTTATGATCCAAATTGGTATCCGGACTCAGGAGCAACACACCATATGACTCCAGATCCATCAAATGTGTCTGAATACAGCAACTACAATGGAAGTGAACAGGTTATTGTAGGTAATGGAAATTCTTTGCCAATTACTAAAGTTGGAAGCTCATTAATCAAACCATTTTCTTCTAATTACACCTTTAAATTGCAAAAACTACTGCATGTACTAAATATAAAAAAGAATTTGTTGAGTGTACATAAATTTGTATGTGATAATAATGTATGGGTTGAGTTTCACCCTCACACGTGTCTAGTGAAATCTCAGGATTTCAAGGAGACACTTCTCCAAGGAACAGTTAAAGCTGAAATGTACTCCTTTGGACCTGCCGTCACAAATAAAGCACACTCACCAGCTGCTTATGCTGCAACAGTGGCTGGACTGTCAAATTTCAAGCTTTGGCACCTTAGACTAGGACACCCTTCTTCTGATGTTCTTACTCGAATTCTTAGAAGTTACCAAATTCCTTTCACAGCTTCAAATTCATTGTGTAATGCTTGTTGTATGGGAAAAGCACAACAGCTTCCATTTCCTAAGTCAGAAATAATAATCCATTTCCCTTTAGAACTTTTGTATACAGACATTTGGGGTCCAGCACCCATTTCTGAAATAAAAGGAGCCCGATATTATGTTCATTTTATAGATGCCTATTCTAAATTTACATGGATTTATTTGTTGCACAATAGGTCACAATTGCAGTCAATTTTTGTTGAATTTAAGAAAATGGTTGAGCTCCAACTTAATGCAAAGATTAAATGTATACAATCGGATAACGCAAAGGAGTATATTGCTTTGTCTAATTACCTCAAACAAAAAGGTATCTTGCATCGTTTTTCTTGTCCACATATTCATCAACAAAAGGGTGCTGCCGAAAGGAAACATAAACACATCGCTACAATGGGTTTATCATTACTGGCTGAAGCTAGTGTGCCTATCAAGTATTGGGGAGATGCTTTCACCACAGCTACTCAGCTCATAAATTTGCTTCCCACACCAGTTTTGTAGTTCAGGTTTCCTTTTGAAAAACTATTTAGAAAGAATCCCTCTTTGTCCATGCTCAAAGTATTCGGTTGCCTCTGCTATCCCCACACCAGACCCTACAACACTAATAAGTTGCAGTTCAGATTTGAGCCCTGTGTGTATCTTGGTCCAGCAATTCATTATAAAGGATTCAAATGCTTAACAAAAACAAGAAAGGTTCTTGTTACAAGAAATGTACAGTTCCAAGAAGATTTATTCCCTTTTAAAGACGGATCCCATGGGTTCACTACCATCTCCACCACTAAAGGAGAAATCTCCTACCCACACCTATTGCCTTCCATTCCTGTTCTCCCAAACCAGCCACCACCTTTCAGTGTTTTCCAACCAGCAAACCTTGCTCCCAACTCTCTTATTACCTACCATACTCCCTCACCATCACCATCACTTAACACTAACCCCCTACCCTTACATCAACCAGAACCTCCATCAAGTAACCATCACATGATTACGAGATAGAAAAATGGCATTAGAAAACCGAAGGCCTTTCAAGCAAACACTCAAAAGAGCCTTGAACCGAAATCAGTAAGAGAAGCATTGAGTGACCCCAAGTGGAGACAAGCAATGACAGAAGAGTATATAGCATTAATGAGAAACAATACATGGAGACTTGAAGAATTGCCACAGAACCGAAATGCTATTGGTAGCAAATGGGTATTTCGAGTCAAATACAATGCAGATGGCTCAATCAACAAATATAAAGCAAGGCTGGTTGCTTTAGGGTGCAGTCAAAGGGATGGAATTGATTTTAAAGAAACTTTTAGCCCAGTGATTAAACCAGCAACAATAAGACTGGTTTTGACACTTGCACTATCAAAAGGCTGGAGCATTAGACAGTTTGATGTCAACAATTCATTCCTAAATGGTGACCTTCATGAAGAAGTTTACATGAGGCAACTGGTGCACGAATTTGCAATCCGTACAACTAACCAGCAAGTGCACTGGGTCGTCCAAGTAATACCTTAAGCGAGTAAGGGTCGATCCCACGGAGATTATTGGTTTGAAGCAAGCTATGTTTATTTTATTAATCTTAGTCAGGATGCCAATAAGGTTATTTGGATTTAATTGTAAGAAGTAAAAGTGTTTGGAATAAGGAATTGTTACTTTATTAATGGAGAATATGTTGGAGTTTTGGAAATGCTTTGTCCTCTGAATTTCTGCAATGTAATATTCAACTCAATTGTTTGTAAAGTTCCATCCATGGCAAGCTGTATGTAGGGTGTCACCATCATCAGTGGCTACTTCCCATCCTCTCAGTGAAAACGGTCCAGATGCTCTGTCATAGTATGGCTAATCAGCTGTTGGTTCTCGATCATGTTGGAATAGGATCCATTGATCCTTTTGCGTTTGTCATCACGCCCAGCAATCGCGAGTTTGAAGCTCATCACAGCCATTCAATCCTTGAATCCTACTCGGAATACCACAGACAAGGTTTAGACTTTCCGGATCCTCAAGAGTGGCCGCCATCAGTTCTAGCTTATACCACGAAGATTCTGATTAAGGAAGCTAAGAGATGCTCATTCAATCTGATGTAGAACGGAGGTGTTTGTCAGGCACACGTTCATGGATTGAGGAAGGTGATGAGTGTCACGGATCATCACCTCCTTCACAATTAAGCGCGAATGAACATCTTAGATAGGAACACACACACGTTTGAATGAAATAGAAACAATTGCATTAATTCATTGAGACGCTGCAGAGCTCCTCACCCCCAATAATGGAGTTTAGAGACTCATGCCGTCAAAGTGTATAAAATTCAGATCTGAAAATGTCATGAGGTGCAAAATAAGTCTCTAAAAGTTGTTTAAATAGTAAACTAATAACCTAGGTTTACAGAAAATGAGTAAACTATGATAGATAGTGCAGAAATCCACTTCTGGGGCCCACTTGGTGTGTGCTGGGGCTGAGACTTAAGCTTCTCACGTGCTTGGGCTGTTTCTGGAGTTGAACGCCAGGTTGTGACGTGTTTTGGGCGTTGAACTCCAACTTGTAACCTGTTTTTGGCGCTGGACGCCAGACAACAGCATGAAACTAGCGTTAAACGCCAGTTTATGTCATCTATCTTCACGCAAAGTATGGACTATTATATATTGCTGGAAAGCCCTGGATGTCTACTTTCCAACGCCGTTGAGAGCGCGCTAATTGGACTCCTGTAGCTCTAAAAAATCCATTTCGAGTGCAGAGAGGTCAGAATCCAACAGCATCAGCAGTCCTTTTTCAGCCTAACTCAGATTTTTGCTCAGCTCCCTCAATTTCAGCCAGAAAATACCTGAAATCACAGAAAAACACACAAACTTATAGTAAAGTCCAGAAATATGATTTTTGCCTAAAAACTAATACTATTCTACTAAAAACTAATTAAAACATGCTAAAATCTACATGAAATTACCCCCAAAAAGCGTATAAAATATCCGCTCATCACAACACCAAACTTAAACTGTTGCTTGTCCTCAAGCAACTAGATAAATAAAATAGGATGAAAAGAAATTAAGAAGCAATAATATCTCAGAGTTTTAAGTGAAGCTCAGATTCTTATTAGATGAGCGGGGCTTGTAGCTTTTTGCTTCTGAATAGTGTGGCATCTCACCTTATCCCTTGAAATTCAGAATGGTTGGCATCCATAGGAACTCAGAATTCAGATAGTATTATTGATTCTCCTAGTTTAATATGTTGATTCTTGAACACAGTTACTTTATGAGTCTTGGCCGTGGCCCTAAGCACTTTGTTTTCCAGTATTACCACCGGATACATAAATGCCACAGACACATGACTGGGTGAACCTTTTCAGATTGTGACTAAGCTTTGCTAAAGTCCCCAGCTAGAGGTGTCCAGAGCTCTTAAGCACACTCTTTTTGCTTTGGATCACGACTTTAACCACTCAGTCTCAAGCTTTTCACTTGGACCTGCATGCCACAAGCACATGGTTAGGGACAGCTTGATTTAGCTGCTTAGGCCTGGAATTACTTCCTTGGGCCCTCCTATCCACTGATGCTCAAAGCCTTGGATCCTTTTCACCCTTGCCTTTTGGTTTTAAGGGCTATTGGCTTTTTATTTTTCTTGATCCAATGATTTCTTGTACAAGTGTTTTTTTTCACTGCTTTTTCTTGCTTCAAGAATCAAATTCATGATTTTTCAGATCATCAATAATATTTTTCGTGTTCCTCATTCTTTCCGGAGCCAACATTCGTAAAATTCAGGATAAAATATGCACTGTTCAAGCATTCATTCAGAGAACAAAAAGTATTGCCACCACATATAATTAATTATAATTTTTATTATTAAGAACTCGAAAAATATAAATTACTCCTTTATTCTAAAAATCTACTATTTTATTCATGTCTGGTGATGATGAGAAAAATAAATTATAACTTAATTGGAAATAAAACCAGAATAGATATGCTAATTACTACTACTACTACTGTATAACTTCTAAGGTAAATTTCTAAAATAACACTATCACAGAGTTAAAGTTAAAATTAGAACTCAACAACCTGTGTTTTGGGAAGTGGATGTTCCTTTGATCTGTGGGTTGCTTGGTCCTTCAAGGATTAATTTCTGGCGCTTCAACTCCCTTAAATCATGCCCTTGCTTTTCTTGTTCCTTAAGCAGTTTGCAAAGCATGCTACTTTGACTGTTCTGTTCTTCCTTTATTTGGTTCATAGCTTCTTGCAATTTGGAAATAGATGCTTCAAGATGTTCCCAATATTCGAACTGAGGAAGTTCTGGGAGGACTTCTTGTGCTCTCCTCTTGATTGGATCATCCTGCAGCTGTTGTCTTTCCATTGATATTTTAGTGATTGGCCTCTCAACTGAAATATACTCTGTTCTTCCCATCTTCACTCTGGCATCTCTGCAGAGCATAGAAATTAAGCTTGGATAGGCCAATCTGGCATCCTTGGAATTCTTGTTTGCTATTTTGTATAGTTCACACGAGATCAGTTGATGGACTTCAACTTCTTTTCCCAACATGATGCAGTGAATCATCACTGCTCTTTTAATAGTAACTTCAGAACGGTTGCTGGTGGGCAATATAGAACGCCCAATGAAATCCAGCCAGCCTCTGGCAGCTGGTTTGAGATCTTCTCTTTTGAGTTGATTTGGGATGCCAGTTGTGCTGGTGGTCCACCTGGCTTCAGGGATGCATATATCCTCTAGAATCTTGTCCAGGCCTTTGTTTACACTCATCATTCTCCTATTAAAGGAGTCTGGGTCATCCTTCAGTTGAGGAAGCTTAAAGATCTCCCTGATTTTGTCAGGATGGGTGTGAACAATCTTTCCTCTGACTAAGGTCCGATGATCATAGAGGGCAGCTCCAATTATTCTTTGCCTGTCTGTCTGCCATAGATTTGCATAGAACTCCTGAACCATATTCCTTCCTACTTTCGTTTCAGGATTAGCTAGGATTTCCCAGTTCCTGTTTCGAATTTGTTCTTGGATCTCCGGATATTCATCTTCTTTCAGATCGAACTTGACTTCCGGGATCACTGATCTTAGACTCATTATTTTGTAGTAATGGTCTGAATGTTCTTTAGTTAAGAACTTCCCTTGATTCCAAAGTGGCTTTGGAATATTCTCTTTCTTACCTCTTGGGTTGGGTTGTTTTCCTTTAGGGGTCATGATCAAAGTGAGTATGTTTTTTTTGTGATCACGGATAAGCACACCAAACTTAGAGGTTTGCTTGTCCTCAAGCAAAAGAAAAGAGAGAAGAGGGATAGAAGGAGAGCAGGTGTGGAATGGTGGATGATGAGAGGGGCACCGAAAGTGGATATAAAGGGAGGGGGTGAGTTTTCGAAAATAAGAAAAAGATATAAGATAAAAGATATGATTTATAAAAGATAAATATGACAAGAAAAGGATATAATTTAAAAAGATATGAATGATATTTAAAAATAAATTTGAAATTTATAATTTGAAAAAGATTTTAAAAGATAATTAAGTTTGAAAACAAATTGGAAAAAGAGTTGGATTGGATTGGAAAAAAGTTTATGTTTATGTATGAAGCTATATTATTTTTGAAAAAGGGATTTTAGAAATTAGGGTTCTTAGAAAACTATTTTGATTTGAAGGATGACATTTTGAAACATGTTTATGCAAGAAATCATGATTCGAAACATAAAAAATTAGAAAATTTGTAAAGGAAAACGAATTTTACCTCCTCCTCACCATCCTGGCGTTAAACGCCCAACTGCTGCATGTTTTGGGCGTTTAACGCCCAATTGATGCTTCTCCTGGGCGTTCAACACCCAGCTGTTGCTTCTTTCTGGCGTTGAACGCCAGGAAGTCCTTTGTCACTGGGCGTTTTTCTAAACGCCCAGGATGCTGTAATTCTGGCGTTAAACGCCCAGAAGGAGCTTCTTTCTGGCGTTCAACGCCCAGAAGATGCTCTTTTCTGGCGTTCAACGCCCAGATAGCTATCCTTACTGGTGTTGAACGCCCAGTGGATGCTTCTTTTGTGCGTTCAACACCCAAAACATTTCTTACTGGCTTTTTCACGCCAGTGAGCTTCCAAATTCCCCTGTAACTCTGTGAATTCAATCAATTGCTTTTTTACCTTGAAGATACTTTGACATATACCTGTAAAAATCAATTAATTAACAAAAACAAATAAAATTAAATTTTGTGAATGGCTGGGTTGCCTCCCAGCAAGCGCTTCTTTAATGTCGTTAGCTGGACTATTATTGAGCTTTAATTAAGTCTCAGTTTTGAGCATTCTTGCTCAAAATTGCTTTCAAGATTTCCATTAACAATGAACTTTTTGTTAGAGTCATTATCCTGAAGCTCTACGTATCCATATGGTGATACACTTGTAATTATATATGGACCTCTCCACCGGGTTTTTAATTTCCCGGGGAATAATTTGAGCCTAGAATTAAATAGCAGAACTTTCTGCCCCGGCTCAAAGACTCTGGATGACAATTTCTTATCATGCCATCTTTTTGCTTTCTCTTTGTAAATTTTTGCATTCTCGAAAGCATTGAGTCTAAATTCCTCTAGCTCATTTAACTGAAGCAATCATTTTTCTCCAGCTAACTTGGCATCAAGGTTCAGGAATCTGGTTGCCCAGTAGGTCTTATGTTCCAGTTCCACTGGCAAGTGACATGCCTTTCCATACACAAGCTGGTATGGAGAGGTCCCTATAGGGGTCTTGAATGCTGTTCTGTATGCCCACAGAGCATCATCTAAGCTTCTTGCCCAATCCTTTCTACGGTTAATTACAGTCCGTTCCAGGATTCTTTTAAGTTCTCTGTTAGAAACTTCAGCTTGCCCATTTGTCTATGGATGATATGGAGTGGCACCCTGTGGCTAACTCCATAACGAACCAAAGCAGAGTAAAGCTGTTTATTGCAGAAATGAGTGCCCCCGTCACTGATTAATACTCTAGGGGTACCAAATCTGCTGAAGATGTGTTTCTGGAGGAATTTTAACATTGTTTTAGTGTCATTAGTAGGTGTTGCAATAGCTTCCACCCATTTGGATACATAATCCACTGCCACCAGAATATAAGTATTTGAGTATGATGGTGGGAAAGGTCCCATGAAGTCAATACCCCATACATCAAACAACTCAATCTCCAAGATCCCTTGTTGAGGCATGGCATAACTGTGAGGCAGATTACCAGATCTTTGGCAACTGTCACAATTAAGTACAAACACTCGGGAATCTTTATAGAGAGTAGGCCAGTAGAAGCCACATTGGAGGACTCTTGTGGCTGTTCGCTCACTTCCAAAATGTCCTCCATACTGGGATCCATGGCAATGCCATAGAATCTTCTGTGCTTCTTCTTTAGGCACACATCTACGGATTACTCCGTCTGCACATCTCTTAAAGAGATACGGTTCATCCCAAAGATAATACTTTGCATCCGTGATCAGCTTCTTTGATTGCTGCCTACTGTATTCTTTGGGTATGAATCTCACTGCCTTGTAGTTTGCAATGTCTGCAAACCATGGCACTTCCTGGATGGCAAAGAGTTGCTCATCCAAAAAGTTTTCAGAGATCTTAGTAAGAGGGAGGGACGCCCTTTCTACTGGTTCTATTCGGGACAGGTGGTCTGCTACCTGATTCTCTGTCCCTTTTCTATCTCTTATTTCTATATCAAACTCTTGCAGAAGCAACACCCATCTTATAAGTCTGGGTTTTGAATCCTGCTTTGTGAGTAGATATTTAAGAGCAGCATGATCAGTGTACACAATCACTTTTGATCCTACTAAATAGGATCTGAATTTGTCAATGGCGTAAACCACTGCAAGCAGCTCTTTTTCTGTAGTTGTGTAATTCTTCTGTGCGTCATTTAAAACACGACTGGCATAGTAAATGATGTGCAGAAGCTTGTCATGCCTCTGTCCCAACACTGCACCAATGGCATGGTCACTGGCATCACACATTAGTTCAAATGGCAATGTCCAGTTTGGTGCATAGATGATTGGTGCTGTGACCAATTTAGCTTTCAGAGTCTCAAATGCCTGCAGACACTCTTTATCAAAGATAAATGGCGTGTCAGCAGCTAGCAGGTTGCTCAGAGGTTTGGCGATTTTTGAAAAATCCTTTATAAACCTCCTATAGAATCCTGCATGCCCCAGAAAGCTTCTGATTGCCTTAACATTGGCAGGTGGAGGTAATTTTTCAATTACCTCTACCTTAACTTGATCCACCTCTATTCCCTTGTTCAAAATTTTGTGCCCAAGGACAATTCCTTCAGTCAACATAAAGTGACACTTCTCCCAGTTTAAAACCAGGTTAGTCTCTTGGCATCTCTTTAGAACAAGTGCTAGATGGTCAAGACAGGAGCTGAATGAGTCTCCAAATACTGAAATGTCATCCATGAAAACTTCCATAAATTTTTCCACCATATCAGAGAAAATTGAGAGCATGCACCTCTGAAAGGTTGCATGTGCATTGCACAGGCCAAATGGCATCCTTCTGTATGCAAATACTCCAGATGGACATGTGAATGCCGTTTTCTCTTGATCCTGGGGATCTACTGCAATTTGATTATAACCTGAATATCCATCCAGGAAGCAGTAGTATTCATGACCTGCTAGTCTTTCTAGCATCTGGTCTATGAATGGTAAAGGAAAATGATCCTTTCTGGTGGCTGTATTGAGCCTTCTATAATCAATACACATACGCCACCCTGTAACTGTTCTTGTAGGAACCAGTTCATTTTTTTCATTATGAACCACTGTCATGCCTCCCTTCTTAGGGAAGACTTGGACAGGGCTTACCCAGGGGCTGTCAGAAATAGGATAAATAATCCCAGCCTCTAGTAATTTAGTGACCTCCTTCTGCACCACTTCCTTCATGGCTGGATTCAGCCGCCTTTGTGGTTGGACCACTGGCTTGGCATCACCCTCCAATAGGATCTTGTGCATGCATCTGGCTGGGCTAATGCCCTTAAGATCACTGATGGACCACCCAAGAGCTGTCTTGTGTGTCCTTAGCACTTGAATTAGTGCTTCCTCTTCCTGTGGCTCTAAGGTAGAGCTTATGATTACAGGAAAGGTATCACTTTCTCCCAAAAATGCATATTTCAGGGATGGTGGTAATGGTTTGAGCTCGGGTTTGGGAGGTTTCTCCTCTTCCTGAGGGATTTTCAGAGGTTCTATTATCCTCTCTGATTCCTCCAAATCAGGCTGAACATCTTTAAAGATGTCCTCTAGCTCTGATTCGAGACTCTCAGCCATATTGACCTCTCTTACCAGAGAGTCAATGATATCAACACTCATGTAGTCATTTGGGGTGTCTAGATGTTGTATAGCTTTGACAACATTCAACTTGAACTCCTCCTCATTGACTCTCAGGGTTACTTCCCCTTTTTGGACGTCAATGAGGGTTCGGCCAGTTGCTAGGAAAGGTCTTCCTAGAATGAGAGTTGCACTCTTGTGCTCCTCCATTTCCAGAACCACAAAGTCAGTAGGAAAGACAAATGGCCCAACCTTGACAATCATGTCTTCAATCACGCCCGATGGGTATTTAATGGAGCCATCAGCAAGTTGAAGATATATCCGTGTTGGTTTGACTTCTTCAGTTAAACCAAGCTTTGTGATAATAGATGCAGGTATTAGGTTGATACTTGCCCCAAGGTCACATAGAGCTTGCTTGGTGCAAGTACCCTCTAATGTGCATGGTATCATAAAGCTTCCGGGATCCTTAAGCTTCTCAGGTAAGCTTTCTAGGATAACTGCACCGCATTCTTCAGTGAGGTAAACTTTTTCAGTTTCTCTCCAATCCTTCTTATGACTTAAGATCTCTTTCATGAACTTGGCATAAGAGAGTATTTGCTCAAGTGCTTCTGCAAACGGAATCTTTATTTCAAGAGTCCTGAGATAGTTTGCAAAGCGGGCAAATTGCTTATCCTGTTCCGCTTGGCGGAGTTTTTGAGGATAAGGCATTTTGGCTTTGTATTCCTCAACCTTAGTTGTTGCAGGTTTATTACCTGTAGAAGTGGGTTGGGAAGCCTTTTTAGAAGGGTTGTTATCAGCACTTGTATGTGACTGATCCCCCACTGGCGTTTGAATGCCAAGGGTGGAAGCTGGAGTAGCGTTAGACGCCAACTCGTTATCTGTTACTGGCGTCTGAACGCCAGAACTGTGCTTCCCTTGGGCGTTCAACGCCGGATTCATGCTTGTTTCTGGCGTTGAAAGCCAGGAATGAGCATGGTCTGGGCGTTCAGCGCCAGCCTTATTCCTCTTTGGGCTCTGATTGTCCTCAGAGGGATTTTGAGTAGCCGTTTGTTCATTTCTTGGCTTCCTGCTGCTTTGAAGTGAGGTATTTAATGTTTTCCCACTTCTTAATTGAACTGCTTGGCATTCTTCTGTTATTTATTTTGACAGTTGCTTTTCTGTTTGCTTTAACTGTACTTCCATATTCCTGTTAGCCATTCTTGTTTCTTGTAGTATTTCCTTGAATTCGGCTAGCTGTTGAGTTAGAAAGTCTAATTGCTGATTGAATTCATTAGCCTGATCTACAGGACTGAGTTCAGCAGTTACTGTTTTAGCTTCTTCTTTCATGGAAGATTCACTGCTTAGGTACAGATGCTGATTTCTGGCAACTGTATCAATAAGCTCTTGAGCTTCTTCAATTATTTTTCTCATATGTATAGATCCACCAGCTGAGTGATCTAGAGAAATCTGAGTTTTTTCTGTAAGCCCATAGTAGAAGATGTCTAATTGCACCCACTCTGAAAACATCTCAGAGGGGCATTTTCTTAGCATCTCTCTGTATCTCTCCCAGGCATCATAAAGGGATTCATTATCTCCTTGTTTGAAGCCTTGGATGCTTAGCCTTAGCTGTGTCATTCGTTTTGGAGGAAAGTAGTGATTCAGGAATTTTTCTGACAGCTGTTTCCATGTGTTTATGCTGTTCTTAGGTTGGTTATTTAACCACCTCTTAGCTTGATCTTTTACAGCAAATGGAAACAGTAGTAATCTGTAGACATCCTGATCCACTTCTTTATCATGCACTGTGTCAGCAATTTGTAAAAGTTGTGCCAGAAACTCTGTAGGTTCTTCATGTGGAAGACCGGAATACTGGCAGCTTTGCTGCACCATGATAATGAGCTGAGAATTCAACTCAAAGCTACTAACTCCAATGGAGGGTATACAGATACTACTCCCATATGAAGCAGTAGTGGGGTTAGCATATGACCCCAGAGTCCTCCTGGACTGTGCATTTCCACTTAGTTCCATGATGGAGCAAGGGAGATGATATAGATGTTGATATTGTCTGTTTTATTTAATTTATTATATAAAGAAAATTGATTTTTGAAATAGAATAAAATAAAAAAATCGAAATAAAAATAAAATAAATAAAGAAAGAAAATAAAAAATTTGAAAACTTTTATGAAGATTTTCGAAAATTTGAGGAGAGAGAAAGTGGTTAGGATATTTTGGAAAAAGATATATTTTTTTTTAATTTTGAATTTTATGATGAAAGAGAAAAACACATAAAAGACACAAAACTTAAAATTTTTTAGATCTAATGCTCCTTATTTTCGAAAATTTTGGAGGGAAAACACCAAGGAACACCAAACTTAAAATTTTAAAATCAAAACACAAGAAAGACTCAAGAACACCTTGAAGATTCACAAGAACACCAAGAACAAAAGAAAGAACACCAAACTTAAAATTTTTAGAAAACCAAGATAAATTTTCGAAAATTAAAGAAAGATCAACAAGAAAACACCAAACTTAAAGTTTGGCACAAGATTAAATCAAGAAAAATTATTTTTGAAGAAAAGATTTTAAAAAGAAGATACCCAATTGCCAAGAACATAAGCCAACGCTATAACCAACTGAGCTAAAAATGTAACGTATTTTAAAGATGTATTATTTTTATAGATAAGAATAAATTTTTTTGAAAACTAATGTTTTGAAAAAGCACAAGAAAAACAAGAAAAGACACAGAACAAGACAAACCAAAGATCAAACAAGAAAAATTGACAATAACAAATTGAAGATCAAGGAAGAACAAGAACATGCAATTGAAAAAATTAAAAGACAAGGAAAAACATGCAATTGACACCAAACTTAGAACAAGACACTAAACTCACGAAAATTAGAAATTGATAAAGAAAGATAATATATTTTTGAAAAATTTTTGAAAAGGGAATAAAGGACTCAGAATTTAATGACTCTATAACAACAAAAATAAATTATTCCTAATCTAAGCAACAAAATAAACTTTTAGTTGTTCAAACTCGAATAATCCCTGGCAACGGCGCCAAAAACTTGGTGCACGAATTTGCAATCCGTACAACTAACCAGCAAGTGCACTGGGTCGTCCAAGTAATACCTTACGTGAGTAAGGGTCGATCCCACGGAGTTTATTGGTTTGAAGCAAGCTATGTTTATTTTATTAATCTTAGTCAGGATGCCAATAAGGTTATTTGGATTTAATTGTAAGAAGTAAAAGTGTTTGGAATAAGGAATTGTTACTTTATTAATGGAGAATATGTTGGAGTTTTGGAGATGCTTTGTCCTCTGAATTTCTGCAATGTAATATTCAACTCAATTGTTTGTAAAGTTCCATCCATAGCAAGCTGTATGTAGGGTGTCACCATCGTCAGTGGCTACTTCCCATCCTCTTAGTGAAAACGGTCCAGATGCTCTGTCACAGCACGGCTAATCAGCTGTTGGTTCTCGATCATGTTGGAATAGGATCCATTGATCCTTTTGCGTTTGTCATCACACCCAGCAATCGCGAGTTTGAAGCTCGTCACAGTCATTCAATCCTTGAATCCTACTCGAAATACCACAGAAAAGGTTTAGACTTTCCTGATCCTCAAGAGTGGCCGCCATCAGTTCTAGCTTATACCACGAAGATTCTGATTAAGGAAGCTAAGAGATGCTCATTCAATCTGATGTAGAACGGAGGTGTTTGTCAAGCACACGTTCATGGATTGAGGAAGGTGATGAGTGTACCGGATCATCACCTCCTTCACAATTAAGCGCGAATGAACATCTTAGATAAGAACGCACACACGTTTGAATGAAATAGAAACAATTGCATTAATTCATTGAGACGCTGCAGAGCTCCTCACCCCCAACAATGGAGTTTAGAGACTCATGCCGTCAAAGTGTATAAAATTCAGATCTGAAAATGTCATGAGGTGCAAAATAAGTCTCTAAAAGTTGTTTAAATAGTAAACTAATAACCTAAGTTTACAGAAAATGAGTAAACTATGATAGATAGTTGAACGCCAGGTTGTGACGTGTTTTGGGCGTTGAACTCCAACTTGTAACCTGTTTCTGGCGCTGGACGCCAGACAACAGCATGATACTGGCGTTAAACACCAGATTACGTCATTTATCTTCGCGCAAAGTATGGACTATTATATATTGCTGGAAAGCTCTGGATGTCTACTTTCCAACGCCATTGAGAGAGCGCTAATTGGACTTCTGTAGCTCTAGAAAATCCATTTCGAGTGCAGAGAGGTCAGAATCCAACAACATCAGCAGTTCTTTTTCACCCTAACTCAGATTTTTGCTCAGCTCCCTCAATTTCAGCCAGAAAATACTTGAAATCATAGAAAAACACACAAACTCATAGTAAAGTCTAGAAATATGATTTTTGCCTAAAAACTAATACTATTCTACTAAAAACTAATTAAAACATGCTAAAATCTACATGAAATTACCCCCAAAAAGCGTATAAAATATCCGCTCATCAACAACCTCAAGGATTTGAAATTGGAGGCTCAAATGTGGTTTGTAGACTCACCAGATCACTATATGGGATGAAACAAGCGCCAAGAGCTTGGTTCACTAAACTCTCTAGTGCATTGCATGGGTTGGGATTCACCCCCACCAAGTCTGATGTATCGCTATTTGTCAGGCACTCCTCTAATTCCACTACCTTTTTACTGGTGTACGTTGACGATATTATCATCACTGGAACCTCTTCAGTAACAATTCGGGACATCACAGCGAAGCTTAATAGCAAATTTTCTCTTAAAGACATGGGTGAACTATCTTACTTCTTGGGAATCGAGGTCACCAATACTACCACTGGTGGTCTTGTTCTTTCCCAGACAAAGTACATCAATGATTTGTTGAAGAGGGTGAAAATGGATGGATGCAAACCTTCTCCTACTCCCATGACATCTAACCTAAAATTGACCTCGGGAGATGGCAACTTGTTTGAGGACGCTGGCTTGTACCGCTCTATAGTGGGGAGTCTGCAATATGTCACTATCACCAGACCCGAATTGGCTTTCTCGGTGCATAAGGTGTGTCAGTTTATGCAGTCACCAAGGGAATCACATTGGAAGGCAGTGAAATGAATATTGAGGTATCTACAAGGAACCACTTCCTTGGGCCTGCATTTGCAGAGGTGCTCTGACCTGTCTTTAACTGGGTACACCGATTTAGACTGGGCTTCGGATATTGAAGATAGGAAGTCTACTGCTGATTATTGTGTGTATATGGGGAGGAATCTTGTCTCTTGGTCCTCTAAGAAACAGCACTGTGTCTCTAGATCAAGCACAGAGGCGGAATATAGAGGTATTGCGACTGTTGTAGCAGAATTGCTTTGGCTGACAAAGCTTATGTGTGAAATTCATATCACAGGTCCAACTCCAAAAGTGTATTGTGACAACTCTGACGCTGTGCTTCTGCCTACCAACCCGGTTTGGCATTCTAGATCAAAGCACTTTGAAGTTGACTTGGCATTTGTTCGTGATCATGTTGCAGCTGGCAGAATTGCAGTGAAACACATCCCTGGTGATGTTCAAATTACAGACATAATGACTAAAGCAGTTTCCTCCACAAAGTTCCTTGACTTTCGAAGCAAACTCAGGATTAAAGATGTTCAATGCCTTCGTTTGAGGGGAGATGAAAGTATAAAGAGTAAGTAGTAGTCAAAAGCGTTAAGCTAGAGTTAGTTAGGAAAATTAGAAGTCTGTTAGTGAAGTCAAGTCTGTTGTATATAAACCAAATTCTGGTGTAAAATTCAGTGTGCATTCAATTACAAATATCTTCTCTTCTCTTCTCAATACTCTCTCTCTCTCAAGAACCTACTAGATCCTTTTACAAAGCTAAGCTAAGGGGTCAATCGTAATAAATTATTTTATCAAATAAACATTATTGTATTCATTATAAAAATTACATAAAAATATAAATTATATCAAATTCATAATATTTAGCTTGTGCTTGAATGCACAATTTAATTTTTTTATTCAACAAAATTTTCATAATTAAAGTTGTTTATTAATAAAACTAACATATATGATGCTATTTTTTGTCATAAACATATATGATACTTTTTGGCTATAAACGATGATTTTATTTTTAATCTTTTGAAAATAATATATATGACTTTTTTTTACATATATATATATATGCTTTTTTTTAATATAGAGTTAAATCTATTTAAAGTCGTTCTGAAGTTGTACGTCAGAGTTAACATGTCCCTCAATAGCAAGTTTATAATTATTTAATTTTATCCTCAAAATTACACTTCGAGACTCATAGTTGTACCTTAGCCAGTAATTTATGTCTAACACTAACCATCGAAAAGTTGAGGTAGCCTGATACATGCCACGCTGGCATGCCAATGACTAGCTAACGTGGCGAAATAAACTCTTTTTTTGTAATGACCTTAATTTCTAATTTATGTTCACTAATTGTAGAGCTTTCCTTTATCTTCTCCTTTGGTCTATTGGTTATGATGATGGGTAGCGATAGTAATAGCATTGGAAGTTCGAACAACCATCATTCTGATAAAAGCATCACTAAGAAAAGCAATAGAAGACGAGAATCATGTCTACCAGAGTAGTATGGGTGTGGTTCGCGATCGATTTTTAATGGTTAGGAACTGATTCGTTTTAATTCAGAAAAGTCCTTTTTTGGTTGTCCGAACTACAATGTAGGTGATATATGGTTGATTATGATTGTTCCTTCTTGTTTTTTCACTGGCAATAATGTTTTCTTGATAATTTGTAATTTGTATTGTATGTGGCTATAGACTGTGGATAAGAGATGGTGTGGATTGGTTATGGTTGATAAAATCCAAGAAGATAAAGAATGGACAATGAAGAATGATAGAGTGGGTGCTATAATTGATGATGAAGCATGGAGGATGAAGATTTTTTAGAAGTTTGAAAGGTTAGAGTCTGATATTAAGGTTTTGAAAATGGGAGAAACTGTTTTGTTTATTATATGTTTGTTGTTAATTGTTGTAGGTATTTTAGTGAAAAAATAGAAAAGACAATTTGACCTGTTGTATCTCACTAAGAATAGATGAGATGTGGTTAAGTATATTGCTAAAATTGTACCTATTTCTAGTAATTAATTAATGGATTTTACAGTCAAATTGTATTTATATTTAGTTACGCTAATGAAAACAATATGATGACTTTGGAAGCGGGATTTTCTTTTGTAGCCAGACTTAGATTTGGAGTTGTTGGTAAAGTAATGTGATATAGTGTTGTTGGTTGGTAATGTCATGTAAATTATAAAGCCCTCCATTCTAGGAGCTGAGTGGCCTTGGGCCTTCGCACAGACTGCCAGGTGCAACTCTCAACTTAGAGTGGGCAGGCCAACTATTTGCCCTTGCAAGCCGGACCTAACAAGGCCAGAAGCACTTGTTCCATCATTTTAGTTGCCCCCACTTGGGTCACAAGCTGGAGTTACACAGCTCGGCGAGTTAAATACTATGATCAGAGACTTATAAGGACTACGCTTTTCTTTTAACTCCCCGATGTGTAACTATAGTGGGTATAAATCTTAGGATTCTCAATTCATGGAAAACATTTTTGAGTCTTTGCAGACTTGAAACATATAATATAATTCAACTTTAAAATACCAAATAATAGAGAGAACGATTGTGATATACATATTTTATAATTAATTGCAAGTATAATATTTACAGTACATTGAAAAGACAGACCAAAGGAAAAAATATAAAGTTTTGAAACTTGATAAACTACTATTTTGTGATTTATCTTGTATTAAATAAAGTGGATTTTATCAATTTTTCATACACTTATCATATAAAATGGATGATTTTATATTTTCTTTCTCAATTTGGTGCTATGATTGAAAACATATTTCTTTGGCCTTAAATTTGCTATTTTTAATCATCTCTTATTTCCATTCGATGTCGTGATATGTGCGTTAAGTGTTTTCAGGGTTTATAGGGTAGGAATGACCTAGAGGATGGAAAAGAAGCATGCAAAGGAGGAAGGAACACAAGGAATCAAGGAATTCAAAGGCGAGCAGCGACGCGCATGCGTGGAACGACGCGTACGCGTGACCAGGAGGAAAATGCAGCGACGCATATGCGTGACTAGAAGATTGCGCATTGACGCGTACGCGTGATATGCTGTCACGTGCTGTACATAGCAGAACTCACTGGGGCAATTTTTGGGCTAATTTGAACCCAGTTTCAAGCCCGAAAACACAGACTAGAGATAGGGGTGAAGTTGAAACACGAGATATGCATTCACACTTCAGTTTTAGTTTAGTTTTTGAATTCTAGAGAAGAGAACACTACTTCTCCTAGAGTTCTTAGTATTTCTTAGTTTTTGCTTTTGGATTGAATTTGGAGAGACTTACTACTACCTTTGATTGAAGTGTTCATCATTCTAATTTGCTTTTCTATCACTCTACTCTTTTACTTTCCATTTAGTTGTTCCAATTCATGTTCAGATTTTGTTAAGTTGAATTTATTAATACAATGAACTATTTTTATATTTAATTCTATTACCTGTTTGATTTCTTTTAATTAATTATCAGCTTGAAATTTGTTTTTCTTAATTTAATTTAATTATCATGTCTCCTATTTATTCTTATTCCATGTTGTGGAAAAATGGCATTCATGTTATGATTTAAAATTCTCAACTTGGTTTGGGAGTTGATTAATTGGAACTCCTTGAGTTGGAATATTCAAGTTTTAATATGTGATTAGAAGTTGCTGTCAATTGGATTTGTTTTACTAACTCTAATCCTTTCTTAAGAGGTGATTAGGACTTGTAAATTAGAGTTGATATTACCTATTTGACTTTCTTCTATTAGTTGGAGGATAACTAAGTAGAAGCAACAACCTTTTACTATTATATTTGAAAAAGTCAACAAGAATAGAAACTCTAATTAATCTTCTACTAGTCAAGGTTTTTTATTTTAAATATACAACATCTCTTGTTAATTGCTCTTTACTTAATTCCAAGCTAATTATTTTTTCGTTTCCAAACTTCTAAAATTTCTCATAAATTTCCTAACCAATAACTTACACCTTATGTCAACTCTTTGGAAAACGACCTGAAAATTCTATTCCAGGTTATTTTATTCTGAATTGTGACATCTTTTTAAATTGATAGTGAAAATTTCGTCGGTTAAAAACTGTATTTACAACGCTATTTTTATTAAAAATTCTTAACTGACAATTTTTCACCCGTGAAAACTGTCTTCTTGACTAAGATTAGTATTGTCAATTTTCATTTTCTTCCTAAAATAAATGCTGAGATTTATCACTTTCGAATGCCGAAAAATCAATAGAGGCTAGCCATGGCCCCTACAAATGCAAAATGCTTACTCATATTAGTGATTATAAATTTACCTTATTACCTAAGATATCCTTAAATGTAGACTAACTATCTGTGTTTTACAATACAGAAACAAGTTCCCAAATAACTGTAATAAGAGACAGCAGCTTGCTCCTCATTTTCCCTTCATTTCTTCAAAACCACCACCTTCGAATTCAAATTCAAGTAGACTGAACAAGAAAAAAAGGATATTTTGCAATTAAGTTTTTAACAGAACTTAATCAATTTGGTATGACCCTATATAAATAAGTTTTTACTTTTTAAACCTTGTAAATTTACATTCCACTATAGCAAACCATTAATGTGTTAATGCAGACAAAGGCATGATTGAACTCTTTAACAGCATGAATGAGAGCTCGGATACCAATCTTCAGAAACCTATTCGGAGCCAATCACCAACACTAATGTATGACAAACTTCCATCTGGATTTGGTGTAAAAGAATCCCATGGTGATATATGATAATGATCAGATCACCATCCATCTAAAATCCAATCAAAGGACATGATTAGCATCAGTATGATTAATCACCTCTAACAAAATTGAATCATCAACATTTACTAACTAACCAGGATCTTATACCATATAGTTACACTAAACCCTAACAAACAATACAAATCAAAATAAATTAAATACCACTATTCAACACAGATGAATCGTAAAATACCATCTTTAATCAAACAAAAAATTATACCGTAATAATAAGAAACTAGTTCGCATAAACCTTAGCACAAAATTCAAAGAAATCAACACACATATCCTAACAAAAACAAGAAGCAAGACCAGATTAAAAATGTTTAAAAAAATGGAGTCAACAAACTGAAGAAAAAACAGAGCACATTGAACTGCATCCTTCTCTTTTCCAAACCTTTACCTTAAGAGACAATGCAGGTCAATAAACCAGCACAACAACAATAACAATGATGACGTTATGCACACCACAGTTTGTTTGTGAGAAAAATCGCACGGCACAGCAGCTCAGATTTGCTCCATTGAAGAGTAGGAGAAGAAGAAGAAAAGTCTTT
The DNA here is from genome assembly GCF_003086295.3 of Arachis hypogaea. Taxonomy (NCBI): domain Eukaryota; kingdom Viridiplantae; phylum Streptophyta; class Magnoliopsida; order Fabales; family Fabaceae; genus Arachis; species Arachis hypogaea. The sequence continues at coordinate 87,567,418 of NC_092040.1, forward strand.
GTTTGTTAGTGGAGGAAAGAAGGGGATAGAAGTTGGGGTTTTAAGTTTTAACGTTATGGAGTGAAATTATATCAAGTTATCAACATCATCAAACCACGCCGTTTTCACCAAAAGATGCATGAACTTCCATATACGTCGTTCTTGGCACACTAATGTGGTAGGTATTAAGTTAGGGACTTCGACAAAGACGTTTAAAAGGTCTTTTTTTTTTAATGTTTGTTATTAACTAAAATTTAATATATATAATTGATTAAATTATATTATTTTTGTCAAAATTGGATCAGACAAATTGATTTAGTCAAAAAATTGATAAACCAAACCTTAAACAGATTTAAATTAATAATTTTTTTATAAAAAATGACTACAATAACTTTATTATAAAAAATGACTAAAATAATTTTATTATATATTTTTTAATTTTAAAAATATTAAATTTTAACCTTATAACAATAAAAAAGATTAGAATTTAAGGTTTTTAATATATATATATATATATATATATATAATATTTTATTTATTTTTTATAATAAAAATATTATAATTATTTTTTATAAAAAATATTAATTTAGATCGATTTAAGATATAATTTATCAATTTTTTGACCAAATTAATTTATCTAATTAAATTTTGATAAAAAATAATATAATTTAATTAATTATATGTATTAAATTTTAATTACTTAAAAATATCTTTTAAAAAAGGACGTTTTAAGTATTTTTATCTAAGTGAATCCTATTAAGTTATTTCAGCTTTTTGATGGTCAGTGTTAGACAAAAATTGGCTGAGAGACTATTCTAAATTTTGGAATGCAACTTTAAAAATAAAATTGAGTAATTATAAATTTTGAGAGACCACTTTAAATTTTTAGTATATTTTTAAAGACTATTTTAAAGTTTAGCTCGATATATACTATACTTTTAATTAGGAAAACGAAGGTAACTAGTGCTGGATTCTCAGTCACCGAAAATAAAAAAGTAGTATTGAATTCTTGAATAGTTAGGCCTTTAGGACTTTAATTGTTGACTTAAGTCCCTGAAGCAAAGTGTTATGTTCTTGAATGTTAGGCCTTTATTAAGTCTTTAATTATATATGGGCTTAAGGCTGAAAGCAATAATGAGACCAACTAAAAAAAATATACATTCCATAAAATAGTCCTGTATGTATATTAAAAAAAATCTATAATTTTTTTTTCTAATATGCAATCTTGTATAAATTATTAGTAAATTTTTTTTAAATAAAATTCAAATTTATAACGACTTAATTGTTAACTGTTGGACGACAGAAAAACTTAAAAATGAGCATTCTACCCCTTTTTTATTTTTATGCTCAAATAGTTAAAGCTATTTTTTTTATTATATTTATACTTATTAAATTCATTTTAAATGTTAAAAATAATTTTACTAAAATATAAATTCTGTAACATATACTTATTAAAAATTACTTTTGTTTTAATTTATTAAATATAATTACTACAACTTTTTTGAAAACCAATCTTTATTGACTTTAATAAACTTTATGAATCTGAACTAAACCTTACCATATATAATTGGTTGTTTTATATTGAGAAAATTTAATTCATACGTAAGATGGCTAAGCATAGAGTATTAGCTAGGGCGGCTAATTATTAATTGAATACTTTTTATATTTGTTAGCTTCGTACATTTTTAATGAAGTATTTTTAGAATAGTATTTTAATATTTTTAAAAAATAAATTAATTTAAAATTTATTAATAAAATAAAATTGATATTCTCTTAAAGATATAATATTATTTTAATGAAAAATTAATAAAATTTTATTATTTATATAATTATATTGATAAAATAATTAAAAATAATATAAAATTTTAATTGAATTAAGATTAAATATAAAATTTATTTTTAATTTTAAATTATGATTTATAATATATAATCCCACAAATATTTATATCTTGTAAAATCTAAAATAAAATTAAAATTAAAATTAAAATCAACAGGGCAGATGTTATAATATTCGCTATAATAAAGCAAGTTATTATATTGTGCTAATTCCTAAAACCAGCAACTCTATATATCTCACTATATATAATATACAAATACGATTCATAACCGTAATGGCAATGACTCTGAATTTTAACTATGACACAGAAAACCAGGTTTACATATCTCTATCATGTTTCGGGTTTCTTCATTCTTCTTCTTCTTCTTCTCTATCTGATCTCCCACATGCACCTTATTATGTTGAAATAAGATTGCAATATCGTCATGATTCTAGCAATTATATTTTAAGAAAATATATGCATACATATATCTTCATATCCATTTGCTTGTAACAATATATGTTAATGGATTACAACACCAGTTTCTATCTAGTATCGTAGTCGTAGGGCTTCTTTGGTTTAATTTATTAACACTATTATTCTATAATATTATTCGTTATTTTATTAATATTTTTAACTATGAATAAATATCAATAAAATAAGTATTTATTAATTAATTATTTAAATATTTAATAATTATAATTAAAAAAACTATATATGATATATTTTAAAAATCAATAGTTCTTTATGTAATAACATTAAATTGTAAAATAAAAATAATAATCCTTGTAGCTATTCATCAAATTAGTTAAATTAATTATATCCAGCTAAACTAATTACATATCTAATTTTCTGACTATATATATATGCCCTTTTATATAGGTGCTTTTTACAGGAAACTCTTCTGTAAAATATGTGATATTAAATAGGCCTGGCAAGCTGAATACCCTTAACCATGTAATGGTAAGTTCAAAAATTCATAAATTAAAATGCATGGTAGGTATGTGTAAACTGTAAATTAAAGTTTTCAAGCTACCTAGCCAGTTTAGCTATTACTCTTTCCGTTCTTAATGATCAAACATTTTTTTTAGAAAATAAAGACATTTCATAGTTATTTACAACCTGTTAATTATTATAATTTTCTTTTAAAAATATAGAACATTTTATTTATTTTTTAATTAGCCTGTTTATTACTTTAATTTAAACGATTGGCACCTAGGAATATAATATGGAAGAAGTATTTGAATTTGATCTATAACTAATGTCAAAAATTCAAAAAGAATATAAACAAACTAAAAGTAGTTATTTTAATTTGTTGCAAGAGTATACTGTTTTGCAGGTTTCTCAAATTTTAAAGAATCTAAGATTGTATGAGAATGACTTTTCAATCAAACTTGTGATATTGAAGGTAAAAAATGTCAATACAATAATATTTGTTTTTACCTCCGTAGATATGGACATATATATTAGGATAAAATAGATATTTTGTCTTTAAAATTTATTAAGAATTTTAAAAATATTTTTAAATTTTAGTGTGTTTTAATTTTATATACAAATTTTTTATTTGTATCAAATTTATTTTTAGTAGAAAATTAAAAAAAAACTAATTTAGTAATAATTTTATAAAAACTATTTTCAGTATATATCACTGACTTGTTAAATATTATTGTTAAATTAATCTTAAATTTTTTAAAAATTTAGTTAGTATTGATATATTTAATACAAATAAAAAAGTATTAAAATGACTAATTTAAATTATTTTAAAAAATATATAAAGAGTAAATTTTTAATATATTTATTACGTATTTATTAAAAATAAATTTAAAAAAAATTCTATTATCAGTAACCTTAATATGAACTATATGGATTTAACTAATATGTTCTTTAAAGATATAGGTTAATTTTACCAATTGAAAAGATTTTTATGAAAAATATATAAAATTTAAGTTTTTTAAATTTATTATAATAAAAAGTTTAAAAAACTTCTATTTATAATAATTTTAATATATGTTTTATTAGTTAACTTTTTTAATTTATTCTCTTTATATACGGATATATATAAAAATGACATAATTAAAATACAATATTGGCTATGTTCTTTAATTTATTTAATCTATAACTCTTTACTTAGGCTAATGGAAAAGCATTTTCAGCTGGTGGTGATATAGTGTCACTGATTACATCTTCACTGGCAGGTATAACTGATTATCAAATACTCCATCCTTTTTTAAAATGAGATTTTTTGTTTTATTTAGATTTATCAAAAAGTTTATCAAACATATAAATTATTCAAGAACATTAAAAAAAAAAAACTCTTGAATGATGAAACCAGGACATTGGACCTATCCTCTAAGCTTTTACAGGAAACTACTCATGTTGAACCATTTATTTGTTACCTGCAAAAAACCTATTGTGAGTTGTTAAGTTTTCTAACTAATTCCTAATCACACATTTGAATTAATGGTTTTAATTGCTCCAAATTTCAACGTTGGTTTTGAATTTCAGGTGTCTCTAATTAATGGAGTGGCCATAGGAGGAGGAGCGGCTCTTTCCATGAGGGCAACCTTTAGAGTTGTGACAGAAAATGCTGTATGCTTCTCTTTCCAAAACAAAATTGTAACTGGCATTCAAACTTTTATTAGCATCCTTTTATAAAAGATTCAAATAGGTTCTTAAAAATTTTGTTTTGTTTTTTAAAAAAAATTATTATATTAAAATTTTTAAATTATATAAAAGTAAGATATATAAGTCTTTACCTTAATTAGATTTATTATTTTTATTTAGACAAATAAATTTCAAAAAATGTAACGAAAAAATTTATATATCTTATTTTTATAAAATTAAAGAACCTCAACATAATAATTTTTTTTTTTGAGATAAAAATGTCCGATACAAAATTTGTTAAAAAGCTATTTAAATATGTAACTCTTTATAAATGCATTGACCTTCTAATATTATCCTACTTTTGTTTAGGTTTGGTTATTGTTGACCTAAAAAAAGTTGCCAAGAATTTTTTTTCTTTATTTTAAGTGGCCATGAAAAATAATTTTAAACTTTCTTTTATAATTATTGACATAATTATATTGAGCCATCAAGAATACTAAACCCCTTTTTATTAGTCATAAAAATTGCTCATTTAATTTTCTTGTCGTGTAAATTGAATTAATTAAAATTAGGAGTGAAATTTGAGAGATCAAAATGAATAAGCTAACTCAATGTTAATGGAATAAATAATATTTGCAGATATTTGCTATGCCAGAGGTACATATTGGAGTGTTTCCGGACTGTGGTGCATGTCACTTCCTTTCTAGGCTTCCTGGCTATTTTGGTACATTTTTTAAATTTTTTTATGTACGCGTAACTTGATTCATTTATGTAATATATTTATAGGAGTGTTTGAGACTTCAAGTTTAAAAAAGAAAGTAAAAACAACTACTTATATAAAGAGAGTAACTGCTGAAATAATAAGTGTAATTATTATATTAATACTGTAATTTTACCAAATTTTTAATTAGATTATTAGATTTTAAAAACTGCAATTGGATCGTTATATTAGCTAAAACTTTGTAATTAGATCTTCACTATTTTTTTTAGCAAAGAAAAAAAATACAATAATTCAAAAATATTTACTTTAAAAATATTTTAAATTTTATTTTATATCAAATACAAAAATAAATATTCTAAAAATATTATGTATATTTTAACAAAAAATATCTTGTAATGGAGGTGACCTAATTGAAAATTTTTATTAATATAAAAATTTAATTATAAACTTTTAAATTATAAGATCTTTAATTAAAAATTTGATAAAACTATAGAAACTAATCGAATAATTTAAACAAAAAACTTTAACATATTTTATTGTTTTATCATAAAAAAATTGTTTTAAAATTTAATTAAACAAAAGGATCCGATCCACATTATTCTCCCTTATATATATGATGACAATTTTTTTTAAGAGAAACAATTTATTTTCCTTAGTGGAATCCATTGGTTAATTTTGGGTTTATTAAGAGAATTAAGAATGGCTTAGCTATTTGACTAAATTTTATGCAGGCGAATACTTAGGACTAACTGGTACACGTTTGGATGCAGCAGAAATGATAGCATGTGGTTTAGCCACACATTTCATTCCTTCAATGGTATATACAGCAAATTCAGATTTTTTTTTTTAATGTTTATAAGAGTATCGGTTGTCAAAAATAAATGTCAATAAAACGTATTATCAAAAATGATTTTTTCTATTTTTTATTATGTAATTTAATGAGTGGTTATCAATAATGTTTATTTTCAAACATACACCTTTATGACAATTAATAGTAGTAGAAAAAAAATACGCTAATAAAGTAACTCGTCAAAATTGCTAACTACTTTTTAGTTGATGCAAATCAATTTTAAAGTAATTTATTTTAAACAATGTAACAGAAAAAAAATGTATAATTAAAACACTTGAGTTTTACAAATTGTAGAATGATTATAAGTAGTTGGACATAGTAGACTGATTATTAATTTATAAGCAGATGCAATACTCTATTCATATTTAATTTTATGAGATAATATAATATATACAACTATTATTTATAAAATATATTTGATATAATCTTATTATAAGTTGATAGTAGTTTATTTTTTAAAATTTAAAGTCTACAAATATTTGTCGATTGTCAAAGTATTAACTTTTGTGTATATATAACAGAAGCTAAATTCATTGGAAAATGCCCTACAAAATATTACTTCTTCAAATGTATCAACAATTGCCACCCTAATAGAAACTTTCACAGAGAAGACAAATGTGAAAGAAGATAGTCCATTCAAGAGGTAATTAAAGATTTAAAGTCATTAAAAAGCTTGACTTCCTTTCATTTTATTTATTTATTTTTTAATTTGAAATCTGATAATTATTATATTGAGACTTCTAATAATGGAACTAATTTTTTTTTTTTTAAAAAATGAAGATTGGAGACTATAAACAAATGTTTCTCAAAAGGGACGGTTGAAGACATAATTCTCTCCTTGGTAATAAGTGTATTTATCAAGTAGCATATGCTTTATATATATATATATATATATATATATATATATATATATATATATAGGTGAGTTCTATTCAACCCCCTCTATTTCAACATGTAAATTACCCCTCGTAATGTGACATGCTTTAATTGGATGCTTAGTTTTAGTTTGAGTTAATTTAACTCAATAAGAGTTAATATGTTAACTAAAGTAGGGTAATTTTGTAATTAAATATTTTTATAAGAGGGATAAATATATAATTTCTATAAACATTAAAAAATAAAGTTATATTTTTATTATTGTGTAGAAATTCAATTTACCCGGGTCCCATTACGTTTGCAAAATTCAAAAAATCTTAAAATTTAAGAACGTGAAATCGATTATGATGACTTTTTATGATGATAGTGTAGAAGGGAAAGACGAAAAAGAAGATGAAAATAATGATGATGATGATAATGATAGTGATGGTGATGATGATATGGGATTTCTGGATGGCATTGAAATTAAATTTGGAGGTATTTAATTACATAATCACCTACTTTGGACTATAATTTAATTACTAATAATTTAACCATAGTTAACATAGCAACCAATTAAAAGATGACATGTCACAGAGGGTAAATTACATGTTATTATAAGAAGGGTAGCCTAGAATTTACCATATATATATATATATATATATATATATATATATATATATATATATATATATATATATGCCTTTCCTATTTATATTTTATGCTGAAAATTTATTTATAGATTATCATTTTTAAAATGATTAATTATTTATAGGAAAAGGAGTTAGAAAATAGAAAAGAAAAGTGGATAACAAATACATTAAGCTCTATGACTTTGGCATGTCCCTTAAGTCTGAAGATCTTTCTTAAATCGGTAAGTAGATATACTTATACATACATATATAATATTATTATTTTTAATTAATTGTAAATTTTTATTGATTACTGACTAAAATCAAATGATTTTTTTTTTTTTAGATCAGAAAAGGTCGAACACGAAATATTGAACAATGTTTTTATCAAGATTATAACATTGTCAGTCATGCCTTTAGAAGAACTGTCAGCAATGACTTTTATGAGGTAAATATTCTAATAACAATAATAAGAACACCATTTTAAAAGAAAGCAAGTTAATAAGAAAATGAATAAATTGAATAGTATGAACTAATTGTTGTGTAAATGGCTATAAATTAGTGTTATACTTTTATTCAAATTAAAAAGTGCGCATAAAATATAAATAGGGTTCAAGGGCAAAGATGTTTGATAAAGACAACAAGCCCAAGGTACGAAAGTTTTATATCTTACAAATTCTACATACAAATGATCAACTATATTTCTTTATTTTTAAACCGTGAGCTATGATTTTATTTTATTTTTTGTTTTTTTTTTTAATTAATATAGTGGGATCCTTCAAAGCTAGAGTTAGTTAGTGAAGAAATGGTGGACCAATGCTTCAGAAAAGTCAACGATGAGGAATGGGAGTATCTGCAACTCCCTCATAGATCAAATATAATAATTCCCAAATTGTAAGCTCAAAATTGCAGATTGTGTTGTACATCGTTAAGTTCTTTAATCCTACAATCTCCTATATTAGTAATCATTAATAATAAACATATGTAAGAGTGAAAACGTGTTATTTTATAAGCATAATTATATTTAAGAATTTGTGGTTAATTGATCTTGATTTATGTTTTATTTAATTTGTCTTCTTCAACCAAAATTTATTGATGTTGCATTTTTATTATAACTAAATTGGAAAAAAAAGGGGGAAGTTTTTGTTTTTTTGAGCCATTTGATTATTGGAGATTTAGCTGAGATATACATCTAATTTTTTTTTAATTATATTATTTATGATCATGCACACTTTTTTGAATTGTCATGTCTATGTGTCGAACATATTTTAGATACGACACTCATTTGACATTCGTTTGATATATGTATTTTTCGTATTTAACTATATCTTAATAAAAAAATATAAAATATTTTTCTGACACATTTAAACACACTAAAATACTATCACGCATCAGTCGTATCTAATAACTTTATTCTTAATCTATATTTTTAAAATGAGTTTAAAAATAATATATATTATTATTTATTAACATAAAAAATTATTTTAATAATATTAAAAATATTAAAATAATTAAAATATATAATTTATATTTTAATAAAAATAAATTATTAAAATATTATTATAATTTATTTAAAAAAATACTTTATATTTCATATATACGTATGTTCATGTGTAAAAAAAATAAAAAATTTGTGTATTCATATATTTTAATTTGTATCGTTTGTATCAGGGACGAATGTATGTATATGAGTGTGGGGGTAATCATCCCCACTACGATTTGAAATTTTTTTGAGTAGTATATGATAATAATATTTATTTGTCCCACTAAATTATTAAATTTAACTCCACAATAATTTTTTATTCAACTTTTGGTAAGTCAATTGAAAAATTTCATATTAAATGTCATTGGAATGATCAATTTTCAATTTAAATGAAATTTGTGTTTTTTTTTAGAAATCAACTCGAAAGAATGTTATTTATCTTTTTTTTATATTAGTTTTATTTTTTTTCTGTAACAACTAAATTAATTGAAAAAAAATTTTTAACTATGAATCTCAATAAGAATTGACTTCTAATTGTATAAGAAGTAAATTTTTAAATAAGTATTTACTTATATATATGTAAAAGAAATATTATACATCCAAGTCTTTTCATGAACTAAGTCTAACCAAGTTAAACAATAAAACTTAATATAATATTAGTCATATGATTTTTATTGTCTTAGACAAATTTGATTGGACTTGGTTAACAAAAAATATGAATATGTAGCATTATCCTATATAAAAAGACAGATATTTATAAGGGTAAAGTATATTTTTTGTCCCTAAAATTTAGCCAAAGTTTTAAAAATACTCCTAAATTTTATTTTGTTTCAATTTTGTCCCAAAAATTTTGGATTTGAATCAAATATATCATTGGAGGCTAAATTTTTAAAAAATTTAAGATTAATATAACAATAATATATGAAAATTATGCTTGATTTGCTTGTGTTGAGGGGTTGTTCTTACAAAATTGTTGTTGAATCGATTTTAAATTTTTTGAAAAATTAGCTGTCAGGAGTATATTTGATACAAATCGAAAACTTTTGAAACAAAATTAAAATAAAATAAAACTTAGGGATAATTTTTAAACTTTTGTCAAACTTTAAGTACAAAAAATATACTTTACCCTATTTATAAATAATTATTTTAGTATTTTAATTTGTAAAATTAGATATTATAAGAACTAATCATGCTATATTTACATCAAAAATAACTATCCTATGTATATATATTGAAATAAAAAATACACTTTAAAAATAAATTATACAATACAAATATTTATATACAAATATATAATAATTAATAATAATTTAATAACTAATTTTTATATACACATAATATTTTTATTATAAAAGTTATTTTATATATATATATATATATATATATATATATATATATGACTTCACTATCAAAATTTTTTAGATTTTATGTTAGTATCCATACTTCATATGATGATAAATATGACTATAAAATATAAAATTTTTCCGTATTTGTAATTGATGGTTTATTTATTGTATCTATGTAGCGTGACCATTATAATCAATGTAACATGCCAACCTTACTAACAAGAATATATAACAATCAAGCACATTTATTTATTTTAAAAAATGAGAAATTAATTTTTAATTTGTTAATATTAATAAACTTTTTTTTTTCGTTATAAGATTATTTAGAATTTAAAAATTTAATATTTAATATTTAAGATAAAAAATAATTTTAAAAAATTTGACTGATATATATTGTTTAAAAAAATTGACTTCCTAATTAAACGTTTATTATTATAAAGCAATGCAAAAAAATGCATGATCAATTGTTGCATCATTGGATATTTATAACTAGATTTTAGTAGGATGAAATAGTGTATATTGTAGGATGAAAATGTGCGATAAAAAATCTGTATGGTTGTTCAAATAAAATCTTTCTAGTAATTAAAAAAAAAACTTTTATTATATAACATTATTTTAAAACTGATGGTTTCAGTGGCTAAGAGAAGGGGGTTGAATCTTAGTCCCTTTTTCATTTCAGAATACTTGCTGATCTTTAAAACAACTTCTGGCACTACAAGAAAAATACCCATTCAGCCACACTTTTTTAGGCTACATTTGAAAAGCGTAGCCTATTCATAGAATAGGCTACGCTTTTTCCCGTATTGCCTTTTTATAAGAGAAAAGGATACACAAATGCGGTATCATTTAAAAAGCGTAGCCTTAGGTATTATAGAAATCACTTATAAAGCGTAGCCGTAGGTTGATATCTATAGGTTCACTTTTCGTATTAAAGGAGACGCTTTTAAAGAGTAGCCTATTTGTTAAGTTTTGGGTGCATTTTAAAAGTGATGCCTAATATATCTAGAGCAAAAAACTTAACACTTAGTAAATTTTTTCATTTTTTTCCTGAAAGCAAACTGATGAGTTACTAGTTACTCGTACATTTTTTATGTTTCAGTAATATTTAATATACTTTGTAAGACATCACGTGGTCAATTATCTTGTCTCTAATTTTAGTCTAATTTATAAAACTTATTTTTTAAATTAAATATTTAATATTTAAAATTCATTTTTTAATAATTTTAAATTAAATATTAATTTTTTATTTTTAATAAATTAAGCACTAAATTTTAGATATTATAACAATCACCAACATTATATAGCGAGGAATGATATATACAACATTCTTTTGTACATCTCTCTTCTATACCACCTACTTTTGGTATTAAAAACATTCGATAACAAATAAGATAATATAAAAGGATTGTATGTAAAAAAAAAATATTAAAAAAGAAGAATTTGTAAATGATGAAAAAAAAGGTTAAACTTAATCCTTAAAGGACCAGTTTTCCAGTCCAAAAAAAAGAACCAGTTTGAAAAACGTAAAACTAGTAGCTCAAATGGATTTGTATTAATTTTTTTTTCCTTTCAAAATTTGTATAGGATGAATTACATACACTCACCTTCATCCTCGTAAAACCCTCTCACTCTCGCCATTCAGAGTCGTCGCCTCCCACTCACGGCTCACCTGCACGTATCCACATTGACCGTCGTCACTCCTCTTCGCCATCGCTTGCACTGATTGAAGCTGTGCCGCCCTCACCATCATCGCTGTGCAGCCCTCACCATCGTTGCTGCGCCGCTCTCACCATCGTCATCTCCGTGCTTCTCATCATCGTCTTTGCTGTGCTCACATCATTGAATAGGTATGTATTGATTTCTATTTGCTTCTGAAATTGATCAGTGGCTTAGGGTTCCTATTTTAGGGGTTTAAATTTGGGGCTTTTAATCTCTCAAAATATGGGTTTGTGAACTGTAATTTGATAACATGCATGCTGTTGTTGATGAAGATGTGTGGTATTTTAGGGTTTGTGAACTGTGATTTAATATACAGCTTGTCTATTTTCTCTGTATTTTTGTTTCTGAGACTGAATCCAAATGCAGCGTTAATAAGCTTTTGTTTCTGTGATTTCTCAATGAATAAGTTGGCTTCCGTTTTTCTGTTTTTAGCTTCTTGTTTTTAGCTTCCTGTTTCTAACAGAGTTCTTGCAATTTGAACGGTTTCTTGGTTAGCCAGAAACAGAACTGGTGTGAAGAATGTAAAGAATGAAAGAAGACAAGGAGTAGAGAAGTAGAAGACGAAGAAGAAAGGTGAGCTGAATGAGCTATAACATTTGCACTCATTGACTCCATTGACGCCACCGCAGCAAGTAATCCGTTGTAGCAGGTAACTCTTATGCGCATTCTCTTTTTCTTTTTTCTGTAGCCTATGATTGGATTCAACAATGGAGCTTCTCTTTATATTATTTCACTTTTGCGATTACGTTTCTCTGTGTTTGAACTTTGAAGTGAAAGTGCAAAATCTCTTTAGGACTCGCTATTCAAATTTATAATGTGTTTCATTGCTTGCTTCAGTGTGTAATTTCATGATTTAACTTTTTTCTATATTCAATAGGTGAACGGTGAGCATTTAGGACCAGAATGATTGAATGTTGGTTGTTGATTAATAAATTACTGTTTGAATTTGCATTGTAATAAATAATTGAGTTCATATTTAAACAGCCTAATTACAGAATATTAGGCTTTAATGAAGCTTTTTCGCCAATGAGGTTTTCTTTTCTATGATTTATGAGGAAAGTTCATTTTGAAAATTAAGCTTATTTTGTTTGGTACACAAGTTAATAATAGATTTACTTGGGATTTGATTACTCATCCATTTGGTCAGTTAATTTGTTGCATTTCATTCTAATTTTTGAAATGGCGAAAATATGCACGTGCTGCATTCTATGATTCTCTGCACTATGTACTTATTTCTTCTTGTTTTCCAGTTGAATCAAAGTATTTTTTGGAAAGTTTTCTCTGCTTTCATCATAATTCATAGCTGTGGGTTTAGTGTTGGTCTTTGATTGTTGGAGCATTTTGAGGACTTGTTCATTGAAGAAGCAAATTGATGCTGAAGCTCATGCTGTTCATGTTTGACTTGCAGAGCTTAGTTTGGTTGCTTCCTTCAAAAGGCATGTGACGTGAGCACAAGTTTAAATAAATACACAGTGATGAAATTGAAAACTCATTAATAATAATAATAAGGTTTATATAATATGGACCTGTAAGTGTAACAAGTGGCTTGATTCTTGCATGTTCAGCTAGTGCCTTTTATGCACTGATCTTGACTCATATGAAATAGCAAGCATCTCTCTATAAGATTCTGAACCTGCATTATCATTATTTTCCATGCATGTCAATATAAAATAACTAGTACTAAATTAGAACCAATGTCCAAAATGTAAAGAAATTAAAGTATGAGTGAAAAAAACTAGTTATAATAGTTAGAGTAATTATCTATTATTAGAAACTACTTTTTGTTATTTTTGTTAACTTGAGGAGTATATATAAATAGCTCTTCTATATACTTGTGTGATAGATAACAATGAATATCCAATACAGTTTTCTAATATTTTCTTTTTCATAATCTTTTCCTTTCTGTCAAATATTTGAATTCTTTCTCATGAGTTCAAATTCTGTTCTTAGCTCAAACACTATCAGTTACTTTCAGAATTTCATGTTAGTGATATCAGAATTACATGATTATGAGTTCAAGTTTTTCCATATTATTTAATTAATTAATGAATTTGTGCGTGGTTTCTTTTTAGGAAAGGGAGATTTAATAACATGTTCTAAGCAAAAGAATTCAGAGTTATTTCACGCGGTTCTTGGAGGCTTAGGACAATTTGGAGTTATAACAAGAGCAAGAATTTCTCTTCACCCAGCACCCACAAAGGTACGTTTCATTTTAAAAAATATAAAAAAATAATTTATTTTTAATTTTATATTTTTTAAATTAAGATTTAAAACTTAAATTTTAACATATATTTTATACTGATCATTAATTTTAGTGGCTGATTTTAGTGACTTAACATAATCGTATCAATTTATAATGCTATTTTATACAAAGATATCAACATGAGAGTATTTAATGTATAATACTATTTGGGTTCAAATTTAAATATGGTGGTGACTTTTACACCAAGCAATGCAAAAGGAAAAACACTATTCGCCTAATTAATTTTTATTCAAAAAAAAAAAATGTCGGTGTGGAAGCTATAGTTCCAGCAGCTTCAATGTATATTATGATGATAGTGGAAAAAGAAAATTATCATGTGCTTGTTATTGGAATATGAAATTATATCCTCTTTCTGTAGAGCAAATAAAGAAGTTTTAAATTAAAATAATTATTTTAAGTAAAATATGATCATTTTTATTTTACGATAATAATATTAATAGTAGTTTCTAAAACTAAAAAACCGGGTGTTGTAATTTAAATTTAATCATTATAATTAATGTATTAATTCTAGTGTATGTAAAACAATTTATGCACATGTATAAGATATTAAAATTATAATCTTCTAACTAAGGTGCACGAACTGGGGTAGGTTAATGATGATTATTGTGGGTCACCTTGTTCTTCATAATATTGGTACTAATATATTATAATAATAATTTAATTATTCTGTTTGTCTTCAATTAGTTGTTTCTGAATTGTGACTTCAACTCTTTAGAATATTTTATCATTTGAGAAATTATACTATGTTATAGTTGATGTTCTGAAGAAAAAACCAGAGTATGGACTCTATTTGATTTGTGCATTACTTCAAAACTTGTTGATTTTTTCTACTTTGGATTCTTCTTCCTTTTTCCTTGTGAGATTCATGCTTTGGATTTGAATTTTGGGCTGTGTTATCAGATTGCTTGAGAATAGATACTCTACAAATTAAAATTTTTTTAATCCAACTGTTTGATCATTTTCTTGTTCCAGATTTGAGCTACAATAGTCAATAGGTTATTGAATTTAGAATGATAAGTAATGCCATTCAAATAAGTTTAATAAATATCTCATAAAGTAGTTTCACCTTCTTTAATTTCTCGTCTCTGGATGCCAATATTAATTACTTTTTCACCTTCATTTGGGCCTTACACACACACAATCCCATGCCATTTGTGGACTCCCTAATTGACCCCTTTCCCGACGCTCATGAGTCACCCCTACCCTGCTGCTTCTATAGTTATAATTAACCCCTTCCCCTAATCTGCTTTTATAGGCAGAATTTTAATTCCACTTTACATCTATTCTATCCTTTTCTTTTTTGGGTGCTCTCTCTATCATTTGGATTTGCTTCCTTTTGCTGCAATTCTTTTCGTATTTTATTTAATTTTTCCCCCTTAAAATTCTCCTTTTATTCTTGTTGCTTTTGGACATAAAATTATTATGAAAAACCACTTGAGATGTGTGATGTAGCAGTATCTATGATTTTTAGCTTTTTTTCTGACATTTCACTTTGATTTGTGTATGTCCTATTATTTTCCAAATAAGTTACCGACCTGAATTGAATTCTGAAAAGCAAGATTTCTTCCTTTTATTTTCAGTTACTCAGTTACTCATGCTTTAGATTTGAATTTTGGGCAGTTATCAGATTGCTTTTATTTTCCAAATAAGTTACTGGACCTGAATTGAGTTTTTTTTTTTATTTTTTTTCCTTTCATTTTAATTATATCAGTTTAGAATTTATGAAAATAAATCTAGACTAAATATGATTATAGTCTAATCTCTTAGAATTTTATTATTATTGTTATTAGGGTGGAAGTTGTAATTTTTCTGGTTTTTCTGATTTTTCTGGTTTTGTTTTTTCATGCTATTATGCGCTGCTTGTCACTTGCACAATGCACTTGAGTTTCTGATTTTAGTTCCCATTCAGTATGAAGTCGTGTTACTCCGTTTTTTAGTTATGTCCTTTATGGTGATTTATAGTATTCCCTGAATATGATTGTTATTTTAAAGCAAAAGACTTTGGTTTATTTAATTATTTATTCAAACATAGTATGGTTTTGTTTCTTATTTTATGTTTTTGGTGAAATGAAAAGAAGAGTAGTTTCAATTATCCTATGCCGCTCGGATATTGTATATGTTATTAATATGTTAATAATTACTTTTTTCTTGTTGTACTTTTTCAAATTATAATTATTTTTCTATATAATTATGCAGGATAATTCTGAAGATGCGAGTGAAGATTGAGATGCTGATCATGATGGTTTAGTGACAAAGATGGAAATTGAAAGATGTATGGTTGATGATGATATCTTTTATTAGAAGCTAAGATACATTTATATGATATAATATTTTGGTTTTTCCTAGTTTATTAGCAGTAAACTCTAAGTGCATTATATGAGTATACTTATTCTAGTTTGAGATGTATGAATACTCAAAATTATGATCATCCCAATATTTTTGTTTCATTGTATAATTATATTTTGTTTCAGTATAATTTTTATTATTTAAAGATTATTGTATAGTATTATTATATATGTATTCATTTTTATTTTATAATAATTAACTAATTTAATTAAAAATACAGGATTATATATATAATTATATTCTCAAATATTAGAGTTTAAATAAAAAAAATTGTTAGAAATTTCTGTTTATATATATATATATATATATATAAACAGAAATTTTAAAAAAAATGAAGGACAAAAGGCTACACTTATATAGAGTAGCTATAGGTATACTGTTTGTTACATTTATAAAGTGATGCTGTAGCCCTCAAAAGTGTAGCCTATTCTTCAGAATTACGGTAACTATTAGTGCTGAAAAGTGTAGCCTTAGGTCCTGAACATCATCACTTAAAAAGCGTACTCTATTCTCAAAGGTCAGAAGCGTAGCCTTTGATACAGAAAAGCGTAGTCTTTGAGAATAGGCAACACTAGTATAGGCATCCCCTACAAAAGTGTCTCCGAAGCCTAAAAAACGTAGTCTTTTCCTAAGGCATCACTTTTTTTCGTTTTTGGCTACACTTTTCAAATGTACCTGAATGGGTGTTTTTCTTGTAGTGATGGAGATTTATTTGATTTTTGTCTCGTCCCTAACCACGAGACTTTTCTTTTTGTCTCGTCACTTAGCACGAGATATTTTGTGGTTTTATCTCATGTTCAGCAGAAACAGAAAATGAAGTAGAGGAGAAAGAAAATTACACCCAGATATATCCTGGTTCAGCTGCTAAGTGCAGTGCAGCCTACATCCAGTCTCCATCACAACAATGATGAAATTTCACTATAATCATCTTTGATTACAGACACCAATTCTCCCTAGGAACTACCCTTCCTATCTGGGACAAGTTTAGAATTCTAAACCCAATCCTGATCTTAACTTGGTCACTACCAAGCTTTCAACTTGTAAAGTGCTAACCCAACTTATAAGAGGATTTTCACAGAATCATGAAACACAACACAGATGTACAAAGGAACTCTAAGGACATCTATGGCTTTTTCTTTTAATTTTGCACTCTCTGCCTTTTTCTGCTCTATGACTTTTTCATACAAGCCTCACTGTTTGCCTTTTTTCCATGAGACTCAAGACATGACAAAATTAAACAGAAAATTACAAAATAGAATACATTGAAGGTGAAGAAAATCTATTAGCTCAGGTAGCTCTGAGAACTCTGTACCTTGCACTTTCACACTTTCTCCTTTTATCAAACCCTGACTGTTCACCCTTACTTATAGGGAGAAGCCTTCAAGGTTGAAACCAAACAAACCGAGCTAAACTTCTTCTTCTTCAAAACAGAACCGGTTCGGCCAGAGAGAGAAGGGATAACCCATGCGAAACCCAATATGCAATTACCTCTAGTCCTTCCTTGGTCACCAATCTTCATCAATCCGAGCCCTTCATCTTTTCTTGCTCTCCAAGATGAACTCCTGGCCCTTGATGCTTCATGATGATGATAGCTTCATATGCTCCTATCTCTGCCTCTTCCATCACGTAGCCACTGTAGCTACCTCCTGTGGTGGTTGAGCAAGATCAGAGACAAGCCATCCCTCCAAAGATCTTCTCATTGCTGGCCGAAATCTTCTCTACCATTTTTGGTATGGAGAAGCCAAGATCTCTTCACAAAATCTTACCACAAGTGAATGAAAATCTTAGCCACAACATACTTTTAGTTTTCTTTTTCTTGCCATCATTGTGATGGTCTTGTTGCTTGAACTTTCTTCTTTTCGGTGGCTAGGCTTAGCTTCCATGGTTGCTGGGTAATGACCGAAAGAGAAGAAGCAGGACGAGAAAAAAAGGAGAGAGAAATTTGAACACTAACTAATGGATTTTGATAAAGTAAAATTAAATTTCCACTTTCCTTGCTTTAGGTAGCGTGTAGTTTGATGATGTGCATCAAATCAAAGACCAACTCTCTCTCATATTTCCAATGCATGTATTAACTTCACTTTAATGAAATTTGAATTCCACCACATGATAGAAGTGGATTCCGTTGAAAGCAAGAAGTAATACATTTGCTTTTTCTCACAATTGGTTTCGAACCAAACAAGCAAAATTATTTGGGCTTGTATCAATGATAAATAAAACTGGCCCATCAAAGCAAAACAATTTAGCCACTCATTCATAAGATAATTTTGCACAAGGCCAAACTTTGATTTTTGTTGGGCTTATAATCTTTTCTTTTCTTTTTTGGCACAAATAACCACAAATTGTTTCAGCCACTTAATTTATCATTTTTATACCCAAGGCTGAGTATATGAATTCATGTTGGGCTAGCCAATATTTATTCGGCCTAACAGTAACCTGTACCAACAAAAATTATCAATCAATACATATGAATTTAAAATTAAATTGATAATTTTGTAACTTAATTAAATTAATAATGTTTGTTCATCATTAAATTAAATTTAGAGTTTTTCAAAACTCATCAATCTCCCCCATTGATGACAAACATTATTAAAAAATTGAAATGGAAAAAAATTAAAGATTTAGAGTATAGAATACTCACTTTGAATTTTTGAATTTCTCCCCCTTTTCAATTGTCACATGGCTCCCCCTAAATATATGCTATTTTACCAAGGGAAGCTTTATACCTGTAATAATTTTTATCAAGCCTAAGGCAACAATGTTATTCAACATATATAATTTTGTCATGTTGAATGGCTTGATTTATGAGCAGAATTGAATGATAATCAAAACTCATTTGTTATCAATAATTTGATTTTCTGCTCAAACACATACAAAGCAATTGTGTACATATCAACCAAAAAATATTTTTGATATTTTCAAGAGGTTGCTGTCCAACACTACAAAAAAAGGCCTATGGTCACAGTAAAAAACCGTGATCATAGCTAGTAAAAAGGGTGACCATAGATCTATGGTCACGGTTTTGGACCTATGGTCACGGTTTTTTACCGTGGCCTATTCTCTCGTGGCCAGAAGTTTATGGTCACGGTTTTTTGATCTATGGTCATGGTTTTTATGGTTACGATTTCAATTTTCAAAATCTGATACTTTAGGCCACGTTTTTTTACCGTGACCATAGGTTAATCTATGGTCACGGTATCTATGGTCACGGTGAAAACTGTAACACCCTAAGTTTTATCCTATTGTGAAGGTCTTTAAAATAAGGTGCCACACTCGACAAAGAAGAAAAAGAATGACTTAATCGTTACGCAAGGAAGGAGAAAGTGTGCGCAGAGTGGAAAATGAGTAGCACTAAAACGTTTGAATTTGAATAAATGTGAAATAATATCTTAACCATGAGTACGGTTCAAAATGAAATACTTAGAGGAAATTATAACCAGAAAAGAAACTAATTACGTCCTAAACTAATTTCGTCGAAGAAGCTCCCCTACTTGTATCCTATCCTATCCTTGATCAGGACCCTTCAGTTATTCACAAATCGAGGTACCAGGGGTCTCCCTCCAACACCTTTTCGCGCAGTGAAGATCCGGTTCCGTTGGGTGGGGTGAACCAAAACTTGACGGGGTGCCGAAGTGGGGGAAGATGGCACGTATTCCACCTTTGGACTTCCGCAAGGGTTCAACTCCTCCTCTGGATCCTCCTCCATGGTGTCTTCCTTCTGGCCAGGGTTGTCGGATTCCTTTCCCTCGGTCTCGGAGTCGGACTCGAGGTGTACCACCTTAGATGACCGCATCCTAGATGCTGAAGCATTCCTATCTAGGAAGGTTACGACGGACAGTTGGGGTTCTTCTTCCACGAACTCTTGACCTAAGTAGATAGTTTGGAGCACGGTAGTAGTGGTCGCAACTACCCACGCGTGCTTCGAGGGGTCATACTCAGAAGTTACCTTCGGGGGCACTGCGTTGTTTCTATCCGCTGTGCCATATTTCTCTAGAGATAGTATGGAAAAAGAAAGGGAGTGAGAACCTAACGTCTCAGTAGGAGTGCTATGCAACACCTCCATATCCATCTCCAGTCCACGTGCGAGATTTTTAAAAAGGGGCGTATGATATGGCATGTAATATGCATCTTTCTTGTAGAACATGTGTGCAAAAAAAGGAAAGCATATAGGGAAAATAGAAGGATAGCATCCTAAGTAACATCAACATAATCATAAATAAATCTAAAAAAACTAAAAATCAAACTTTCATTCATGCTTTCTCCTTTCTTAACTTATAACTTTTATGGAAGGTATTGAGCTCAAACCCGTATAAAAGGTGGGAGTCCCCTTCCCTTACCGAAGGTTCTTATCCCAAATGTTTTGGCGATCACCTTCCCTTACCGAAGGACCATCCGATCGATCACCCTCCCTTACCGAGGGATCATCTCGATATCTTGTCTTTGGGGGTCACCTTCCCTTACCAAAGAATCATTCCCTCAGTTCAATTTACAATCAAGGTTATTTTAAGCATACATAAAAGAGGGTCATACAAGAAGCATTCATGCATGAAGATGGATAAAATTAGGATATACTAAATAATTAAATGTAACCTGGTAAAAAGGTATGTACTCTCAACATTAATGGAACATTAATGATATAATGATATGAAAAGTCATGTAAATGCACATGGTACAATTAGGGTATATTAAATAATTAAATAAAACATGGTAGAAAGGTATGTACTCTTAGCATTAAAGGAACATTAATGATATAATGATATGAAAAGTCATGTAAATGCACATGGTAGAATTAGGGTATATTAAATAATTAAATAAAACATGGTAGAAAGATGTGTACTCTTAACATTAAAGGAACGTTAATGATATAATGATATAAAAAGTCATGTAAATGCGCATGGTAGAATTAGGGTATATTAAATAATTAAATAACACATGGTAGAAAGGTATGTACTCTTAACATTAAAGGAACGATAATGATATCATGATATGAAAAGTCATGTAAATACACATGGTAGAATTATGGTATATTAAATAATTAAATAAAACATGGTAGAAAGGTATGTACTCATGAAATCAAAAGATTATGAATGACAAAAATAGATAGACATGGGTAATATGGATAAGGGATGAGAAAAAGATACTTGATACCATGAGACACATGAAAGATAGTAACCATGCATGGAAGAAAAATAACTAGAGCATACTACATGCCAACATAAATAAGAAATGCATAATTTCCTACTCTTTTTCCTAACGCTTCTTCGAGTTTGCCTCTTGTGTTTGCCCATAGAATATTATTTCTTTGTAGAGAGAGAAGGGAGAGGATTAATATTTGAGAGGAGTGATTTTCTATATATGGGTGCTCCCCTATTTATATACAATTGGGGATAGGCTGGTTGGGATATTTTAAATTTCAAACGGAGGGTGGTTACTAGGTTCCTATCCATAAATTCAAAATTCTAAGCTTATCTCCTAACTGATTTTCAAATTTCGAATTCAATTTTTGTTTCTAGAAGGGGTGGTTGTTACATTATCACCCCCGTAAGAAAAGAATTTATCCCCAAATTTCAGGTCTGAAATTGGTCGATGAGGGTTGTTAAATAACTTTAAGGGTCTTATTGTAACTTCCCCACCGTTGAAGAGGAAAGAAAATCTTCACCATGATCGTTACCTGTAAACAAGTTTGGGAACTTCTGTCTCATGTCAGCCTCTTTTTCCCATGTGTAGTCCCTCGAGTTGCCACTACCCCATGCCACCTTTACCAGTCGTATCGTCTTGTTCCTTAGTTGCTTCGTGCTTCTGTCTACAATCTTCATGGCTGGTAGTTCAAAAGTCAGGTCTTCTTTGAGTATTACATCCTCTTGCTGTAACACATGGCTTGGATCGTGCTGGTATTTTCGAAGTTGGGACACATGGAACACGTTGTGTAGCCTCGATAGATTTGGTGGTAGGGCGAACTGGTATGCTGACTTTCCTATACGCCGGAGGATTTGGAATGGACCCAGATACCGGGGGCTTAGTTTTTGTACCTTAAGAGCCCTTCCTACCCCGATGGTGGGGGTAATTTTTAGGAACACGTGGTCGTCCTCCTGAAATTCGAGGGGTTTTCTTCGTTGATCTGCGTAACTCTTTTGTCGACTTTGGGCGGTGCGCATTCTTTCCCTTATCCTTTTGATATCTTCTGTGGACTGTCTTACTAACTCTGGTCCTAAGTAGCCTCTTTCTTCTGGTCCATACTAGCATAAAGGAGATTGGCATCTTTGCCCGTACAGTGCCTCATATGGTGCCATCCCGATGCTACCATGGTAACTATTGTTGTAAGCAAACTCGATCAGTAGTAGGTGACTCTCCCACTTTCCTGGTCTGCCTAGTACACAAGCTCGTAACATGTCCTCCAACGTCTGGATGGTCCTCTCTATTTGTCCGTCTGTTTGTGGGTGGTATGATGTGCTTAAGCACAACTTTGTCCCGAACGCCTTCTGCAATGCGTTCCAAAACCTAGAGGTGAATCTTGGGTCTCTGTCCGAGACTATGGTTGATGGTACCCCGTGTAACCGCACGATCTCTTTAATATATAGCGTGGCTAGTCTTTCCAACGAGTCGGTCGCCTTGATTGGTAGAAAATGGGTAGTCTTTGTAAGCCGGTCCACAATGACCCATATGACGTCACGTCCTGCTTGAGTACGAGGTAGTCCCATGATGAAATCCATCGATATGTCCTCCCACTTCTATTCTGGGATGCCAAGGGGTTGCAATACCCCCTGATGGTTTTTGATGCTCGATTTTTACCTTCGACAAATCAGACATTTATTCACGACTGTAGCCAAATCCCTTTTCATCCCTGGCTACCAAAACATCTTCTTCAAATCATGGTACATCTTTGTCATGCCAAGATGAATGGTAAAATCTCCTTTATGGGCTTCTTCCGCGATCTTGTTTTGAAGATCGCTTTCCCTTGGGACATAGATTCGACCTTGGTACCTCTATACCTTGTCCTCTCCTTTGGTGAAGCCTTTCAATTTTCCTTCCTTGACAAGGCGCAGGGTTTCTTGAAAGTCGGGGTTAGAGCTCTGCGCCTTAGTTATTTGTTCCTTGAATTGACTTGTCACTGTTAGGTGGCTCAGGTGTATGCTTTCTGGAGCAATGGTGACTTGTAAGTTCATGTCTCTGAAATTCTTTATCAACTCTGCCTCCTTTATCATTAGCCATGATGCCTTGGGTACCCTCCGACTTAGAGCGTCAGCCACCAGGTTAGCCTTCCCCGGGTGGTAGTTTAGAACAAAGTCGTAGTCTTTAAGGAACTCCATCCATCTCCTTTGTTGCATGTTGAGTTCCTTTTGGTCGAACAAGTACTTTAAGCTCTTATGATCAGAGAATACTTGAAACCCGACTCCGTACAAATGATGTCTCCATGTTTTCAGCGCAAATACTATCGTGGCTAGTTCAAGGTCGTGAGTTGGATAGTTGGCTTCGTGGGTCTTCAGTTGCCTTGACGCATACGCTACTACCTTTTTGCATTGCATTAGTACGCAACCCAATCCTTGCCCTGAGGCATCGCAGTAGACTTCGAAAGCCATGTCGGGGTTAGGTAAGGTTAGTATTGGGGTGGATGTCAGGCGACATTTTAACTGTTGGAAGCTTCTTTCACTGTCTGGCGTCCAAATAAATGGGGTATCCTTCTTGGTTAAGCGAGTTAACGATAGGGCTAGTTGGAAAAACCCCCTTATGAACCTCCTATAGTAGCCCGCCAATCCTAAAAAACTCCTTATTTCTGTCACTGACGTTGGCCTTTTCCAGTTTAGTACATAGTCTATCTTACTCGGATCTACTGATATTCCGTTGCCAGAAATCATGTGTCCAAGAAATTGTACCTCCTTCATCCAAAACTCACACTTGGATAGTTTCGCGTACAACTTTTTCTCTCGAAGGGTCCCCAGTATTACCTGCAAGTGCTCCTTATGTTCTTCTTCTGTCTTGGAGAAAATCAAAATATCATCTATGAATACCACCACGAAATTGTCGAGGTAAGGTCGAAATATTCTATTCATGTAGTCCATAAAGACGGGGGGGGGGGGGGTATTGGTTAACCTAAAATACATTACTGTAAACTCATAGTGTCCGTATCTCGTTCGAAAAGCCATCTTTGGGATGTCTTCCTCTCTTACCTTTATTTGATGATACCCTGATCTCAGGTCGATTTTTGAGAACACTGTTGCACCTTGTAGTTGGTCCATTAAGTCATCTATTATTGGGAGGGGATACTTGTTCTTCACCGTGATTTTGTTGCGTTGCCTATAGGTCCACGCAGAGGCGCATACTGCCATCCTTTTTCTTCACAAACAATACTGGAGCTCCCCAAGGAGAGACACTTGGTCTGATGAATCCCTTTTGCAGCAGTTCTTCTAGTTGGTTCTTCAGTTCAGTGAGCTCCAAGGAAGCCATTCAGTATAGGGCTATGGAGATTGGCCCTGTCCCAGGCATCAATTCTATGGAGAACTCAACCTGTCGTGTTGGGGGAAACAAGGGTATATCTTCAGGAAAGACATCTGAAAAGTCTTGTACTACTGGTATCTCACAGAACTCCTGATGGGAATATGCTTTTACCGAATTTAGCAAGGCATATTCTTGCCTCATACTTGTGCCTTTGGAGGATCTTGAAAGGTCACGTGTGTCTCGTATGGATTGAGAAGGAAAGACGACTTTTCTCTCAAAACAATCTAACAAGACTCGATTTTCATTGAGCCAATCCATTCCTAGAATGATGTCTAACCCTACTAAAGGGATGCATACTAGGTGATGCGAGAGTATCTTGTCTATCTTTTTCTAGTGAATTTGCACTTAAATTGTTGAGTTTCATTTAAAATTAATTATATTTTAGCCACTATGGATGCTATTTTGAGTTTTGTGCAATTTTATTCATTTTAGGTAGCATTAGGAGGGATTTGATGAAGTTTCTGTAGAGAAAAAGAAGAAACCAAAGGGATGACCAGCAAAGACCGACGCGGACGCATGGCTTACGCGACCGCGTGGAATGGAGAAATCGCAATGACGCGATCGCGTGCCTGACGCGAACGCGTGGACTAGAATCTGTACAAATGACGCAAGCGCATGGACGACGCGGACACATCACATGCGTGATCTGCAATAATACAGAAAACGCTGGTTACGATTTCTGGGCTGTTTTTGACTCAGTTTTCAGCTCAGAAAATACAGATTAGAAGCTGCAGAATGGACAAAGCAAGGGGTCCCCACCCATCAGCTGAAGACTTGTCAATTAAATTCAAATTTAAATTCAAATCTTATCTTTTAGGAAAAGATATTATTTTTAGTTTTAGATAATTAGATTTTAGATTAATTAGGATTAGTTATAAATAGAAACTCTGTACATTTAGACAGATACCATATTGTTACCAGAACCCTTATTTTTCTTCTCTAAACCATGAGCAACTAATCCTCCACTGTTAAGGTTGGAGCTCTATCTATTTGTAATGGATTAATTCGTTTGATCTTTCTAATTTATTCATGTTTTGATTTATATTTTAATAATTATTTTCGCTCTTAATTTTATGAATATTGGGTGGAACGGAAGTATGACCCATGTTCTAATTGAGTTCTTGTAAAACTTGGAAAAGCTCTTTACTTGAACAACAGCTTGGAAACATATTATACTGAATTTTTAATTGTTTGTATTTAATGGGATATGTGACATATAATCCCCTTATTTGTGGATAATTATGATTCTTTTGGCATATAAACTAGAAATTGATCATCACCTTCTAATTGGAATTAATTGACCAAGGAATTGGCAATTAATAAATTTTAGAGGAGACTAGGAAGGTCTAAGGAATTAGGGTCTAGTCATATATAGTTTGCCATGAAATTAGATCTTGAATGATTAAATTAATTAGTAATAAAAGTTAATCCGGAAATTAGATAACTCTGAAACCTTAACTGTTTTCTCCATATTTTATTCCCAATTTATTTATCTGCATGTCTTTGATATTCTGAATTTACACTTAAACCTTTTGAACATCTCAAAACCAATTTTTGCTTGCCTAACTAATCCAATCACTCAATCATTGTTGCTTGATCCATCAATCCTCGTGGGATCGACCCTTACTCACGTAAGGTATTACTTGGTACGACCCAGTGTATTTGCCGGTTAGTAAGTATGGGTTATAAAAACCACACCAAGTTTTTGTCGCCGTTGCCGGAGATTGATTGTGATTAACAACTATTAGTTATTTGATTGCTTAGATTAGACATTTTAATTTTAATTTTATTTAAAAATTTTGGTTTGAATTTTCAAACAAAAAAAAAAGAAAAAAATCTTTCACGGTATTTTTCTTTTTTTCTTTAACGTTATTTTTTCTTTTTCCTTTACATTATGTTTTTTTCCTTTTCATTTACCCCTTTTCATTTACCCCCCTCCCCTTATTCGTTCCCCTTTCCTTTTCCTTTATTATTAAAAATAAATAAAAATAAAAATAATAATAAAAAAATAAATTTTCAAAAAATTTTTAAATAAATAAATAGCACCAATATTTTTTTTAATTTCTGAAATTAAATTTGGTGTTGACTATTTATTATTTTTCTTCTATTTATTTTATTCAATATTTTTATCTCTTTACACAGGTTACCTCACTGGGAATTCTCTGCACTCTGACGTAGAGATTCCCATTATTTTTTGTTTTCTGGTTGTTTATGCGCAGGAACAGAGACGAAGAACATCTCTTAGACTTTGATCCTGAACCTGAAAGGACTTTCAGGCGACGTTTACAACAAGCAAGACTTTACAAGGCTGCAGAATCCACTATGGATCCGAATAATAATGATAATCCCAATGCGGCAAACCCAAATGGGAATGAGCAACAAAGGAGAGTGCTTGGCTCCTACTCTTCTCCTACTGCAGATCTGTATGGAAAGAGCATTGTGGTGCCTCCTATTACTGCGAACAACTTTGAGTTGAAGCCTCAACTGGTCACCCTGGTGCAACAAAACTGCCAGTATCATGGTCTTCCCCACGAAGACCCAAATCAATTCATTTCAAGTTTTCTGCATATTTGTGACACTGTGAAAACAAATGGAGTGAACCCAGATGTGTACAAACTAATGCTCTTCTTGTTTGCTCTGAGGGATGGCGCAAAACTATGGCTAGATTCTCAACCTAAGGACAGTTTGGATACTTGGAACAAGGTGGTTATTGAGTTTCTCACAAATTTTTTCCACCAAAGAAGCTGACTAAGCTTAGGATGGAGGTTTAGACCTTCAGACAGAAGGATGGTGAGACTCTGTATGAAGCTTGGGAGAGATACAAGCTACTGACTAGGCAATGCCCTCCAGACATGTTCTCCAAATGGACACAAATAGACATATTTTATGAAGGCTTGGGTGAAATGTCCAAAATGTGCTTAGATAATTCTGCAGGAGGTTCATTGCACAAGAAGAAGACACCGGAGGAGACTATTGAGCTTATTGAATTGGTTGCTAGCAACCAATATTTATACTCCTCTAACAGGAATCCTGTGAATTCTGAAACCCCTCAGAAGAGAGGCGTGTTGGAAGTAGATGCTATTAATGCTCTTCTTGCTCAGAACAAGCTGATGTCTCAGCAAATAAATCTACTAACTCAACAGATGGATGGCATGCAAGTCTCAGCTATTAACACCCAAAATCCCCCACAAGAAGTCTCCTATGACATGGCAGGTAATTTTGTGCAAAATGATAATTATAATTATGCTCAACCTTCTTTTGAACAGGTGAATTACATGGAGAGTGGTCCTAGAAATCCCAACAATGACCCATATTCTAAGACATACAACCAGGGATGGAGAAATCACCCAAATTTTGGATGGAAGGATCAACCTCAGAGACCTCAAAACTTCAACAATAATTCTCAGGGTGGTTTCCAGCAGAACAATGATTTGGAAGCAATATTGACAGGTTTTAGACAGGAAACCAGAGCATCCATCAAGAACCTGGAGATTCAAATGGGTCAAATAGCCACCAGAGTTAATGAAATTGATCAGAGGACCACTAATAGCCTTCCTAGTAACACAATTCCAAATCCAAGAGAGGAATGTAAGGCTATCACTGTGATAAGTGGACAAGTGGCAAGTGAAGAAGCACAAGTTATGCAGGAAACCATAGCCTCCATTAAAAATTTAGAAGTACTAGTGGGTCAACTGAGCAAGCAAATACTTGAGAGGTCTGCAAGTACATTTCAAAGTGATACAGTGGTGAACCCAGGAGAAGATTGCAAGGCTATTCAATTAAGAAGTGGTAAAGTAGCTGGTTCTGAGACCAAGGTCAATGAAGAGCTAGTTGAAAAGGAAGCTCCAGAGAAAAAGAGGGGAGAGTTGGAGCACGCCCCTCCAAAGGGTGCGGACAATCCATTCCCAGACTCTCTTGACACTTATCCTACACTGCGAAAGGCTCCTGAGTACAAGTCTAAGATGCCATATCCTCAGAGACTTCAAAAGGAGACCAAGGACAAGCAGTTTTCAAAGTTCTTGGAAATCTTCAGAAAGTTACAAATCAATATTCCTTTTACTGAGATTTTGGAGCAAATGCCTATCTATGCCAAATTCATGAAGGAGCTGTTGTCAAAGAAAAAGCGTTTAAAGGGAGATGAGACAGTAGTCCTGACTAAGGAAGGTAGTGCTATAATTCAGAATAACTTGCCAAAGAAGATGCCAGATCCAGGGAGCTTTTAAATTTCATGCACCATTGGGAGCACAACCTTTGAGAAAGCCCTATGTGATCTAGGGGCAAGCATAAATCTAATGCCCTTATCTGTGATGAAAAAGCTGCAAATCCAAGAGGCACAACCCACAAAGATAGCATTGCAGATGCAGATAAATCTATGAAGCCTGCATACGGATTAATGGAGAATATCTTGGTCAAAGTGGGTAAGTTCTTCCTCCCAGCAGACTTTGTGATTCTGGACACAGGGGAGGATGAGAATGCCTCTATAATTCTAGGAAGACCATTCCTAGCCACTGGAAGAGCTCTGATTGATGTAGAAGTGGGTGAATTAGTGCTTAGAGTGCATAATGAGCAACTGGTCTTTCATGTCTTCAAAGATATACATCCAACAGGTGAAGAAGAGAGGTGCATGCAGGCTGAGCTTATTAATCCAAACCTTCAAAAACCGCCTGATGATACACAGCAGAATCTGCAACTCAAACCTCCCTTGGTAACAGTCAATAAAATTCCTCCTGACATCAAACCTAAGTTTGGTGTTGGGAATGCATCATCTACCAAGGAAGAGGTTCCCAAAAAGAAGAAAGTACCCAGAGGATGGAGAAACAAAAAGATCCCCACTGAAGGTTTCTCCCCAGGAATGAAGGTAGTATTGACCAGCAATCCAGCATGGGTTTATACAGTAATTAGAATCCTCTTTCTGGAGCATATTGAGCTACGTTATGGAGATACAGGAAAAAAGTTCAAAGTAAGGGGTGAAGAGCTGAGCCCCTATGATCCTCCTCCTTAGAGGAGCTGACTGTCAAGCTAGTGACGATAAAGAAGCGCTTGTCGGGAGGCAACCCGATAATTTCGTATCCTTAGCTATTTTTAATTTTCGTACTAGTAATTTTCTTATTTGATTTTTATTGAGTTCTTACTAATTTTCTGATCATGCGGCTATTTTATCACAGGAACTGAACACCTCAAGCTCTATATATTTTTTTTAAAAAAAAAGGGCGCATACGACGCGCAAGCGTCACTGACGCGAACGCGTCGATCATGTGTAAGTAAAAAAAATATAACAGAGAGTTGTGCAGGAGTGGCACCAGAATGGAGCCTTTCGCACAAACGATCCCACGCATTCGCGTACCCCACGCGTTCGCGTCGTTTGTGATTTTCGCCATTCACGCGGATGCGTCATTGACGCGGATGCGTGACCTGCAAATTCGATGTAAACGAGTGTTTGGGCAGAGAGTTATGCTGGCTTGGGGCAGGAAGTGTGCTAGAAGCTCAAATTTGGTCACGCAGACGCGTCCCTGACGCGGCCGCGTCAATTGCACATTTGGCCATCCACGCGTGCGCGTGCGTGACGCGAACGCGTCGTATGAAATTTTGATTCCCAAGCCATGCGAACAGAAAGTCACGTGGGCGCGCGGCTGGCTTCGCGCAAATCGCACAAACTCCAGGGCACGCGGACGCGTGCCTAACGCTAACGTGTCATTATGTAGAATTCGCGACCCACGCGTACGCGTGCTGCACGCGTCCGCGTCGCTTGCGCCGCCCAGTTTTCTTTCTCTCTCTCCCAATCCTAATTCTCTCTTATGCGTTTATCCCTTTATTTTTCTCTCCTCATAATATTTGTCTCTTCTATTTTCAGTTCTTATTTGCTTGAGGACGAGCAAGCCTTTAAGTTTGGTGTTGACGCTTCGCTTAAAGCTTTTCTGTTTATTCCTATGGCACCAAAAGGGAGGCGAATCATCTTCACGGAGGAGCACAAACTGAAAAATAAAGCGACCGCTAGGATAACTAAGGTGGTTGAGTTCCTTTCATTTTATTCCTCCCCTCTTTTTTTCTATGTTATGTTCTGGCTTTCTGCTATTTTACTTTGTTTGTTGCATGATCTTTTATTAGTTAGAATTCTAGGACTAGTTTTTTTTAATTTATTTAATGCTGAAAAGATGTTTCATGTACCCCTCACTGAACTTGAATCTAAAAAAAAGAAAAAGAAGTGATGTATTGCATGAGAAATTGAGTTTAATTCTAAGAATAGTCTTATTTACTTAAATGTGGTGGTATTTTCTGTGATTTTTGAATGCATGATATGAACAGTGCATATTTGAATTTGAATCAAGGGATGTTAATGTATAAGGAACATGAATTTAGAGAATTATTATGACTTCTCTGAAATAAACAAAAAATTTAATCCTTGAAACAAAAGAAACAGCAAAAAAAAAATAAACAATAATAAAAGCAAGGTCCAAGGCTTTGAGCATCAATGACTAGGGAGGTCAGACATGATTAAAAGCTCAAAGAGTTGTTTCCCTAGTCATATGCTTGTGGTGTGATTGTGTCAAGTAATCCTTGAGACAGAACACTTAGAGTCGAGACCAAGTGCGTTTAACAGAGTATGCCAAAGGCTTTGAGTACCACTGTCTGGGAGTAATTAAAAGAAAAATCAGAACTCAAAGAGAGTTTTCCAGTTAAGTGCTTGTGGTGTTTCTGTGTCAAGTAATCCTTGAGACAAAACATTCAAAGTCACGGCTAGGCTCAAGGTGCAAAACACCAAAGAAAAAATAAATTAAAGTAAATTTTGTTGTGTTCAAGGATTAAAGTGAAATATAAAGATCAGAGAATTCATAATATTATCCGGATTCTAATTCTGAATGACATTAACATTCTTCTGATTCAAAGGAGAGTGAGATGCCAAACCTATTCAGGATTACAGTTATAAACCCCACTATAAAAAGAGACATGAGCTTAATCGAACTCTCATTCTCATGCAAATTCACATCTCAAGCCTATATTAGTTTTGGTTGCTTGAGGACAAGCAACCGTTTTAGTTTGGTGTTGTGATGCGTGAGCATCTTGTCTATCTTTTCCTAGTGAATTTGCACTTAAATTGTTGAGTTTAATTTAGAATTAATTATATTTTAGCCACTATGGGTGCTATTTTGAGTTTTGTGCAATTTTATTCATTTTAGGTAGCATTCGGAGGGATTTGATGAAGTTTCTGTAGAGAAAAAGAAGAAACCAAAGGGATGACCAGCGAAGACCGACGCGGACGCATGGCTCACGCGACCATGCGGAATGGAGAAATCGCAATGACGCGATCTCGTGCCTGACGCGAACGTGTGGACTAGAATCTGTACAAATGACGCGAGCGCATGGATGACGCGGAAGCGTCACATGCGCGATCTGCAATTTACAGAAAACACTGGTTACAATTTCTGGGCTATTTTTGACTCAGTTTTCAGCCTAGAAAATACAGATTAGAAGCTGCAGAATGGACAAAGCAAGGGGTCCCCACCCATCAGCTGAAGACTTGTCGATTAAATTCAAATTTAAATTCAAATCTTATCTTTTAGGAAAATATATTATTTTTAGTGTTAGATAATTAGATTTTAGATTAATTAGGATTAGTTATAAATAGAAACTCTGTACATTTAGACAGATACCAGATTATTACCAGAACCCTTATTTTTCTTCTCTAAACCATGAGCAACTGGTGCACAAAATTGCAATCACACTTTTGCAATCCGCACAACTAACCAGCAAGTGCACTGGGTCGTCCAAGTAATACCTTACGTGAGTAAGGGTCGATCCCACGGAGATTATTAGTTTGAAGCAAGCTATGTTTATTTTAATATTCTTAGTCAGGATTTCAATTAAAATTATCAGTTTGAATTATTAGAAAAATAAAAGAGCGTGAATTAATTACTTATAATGCAGTAATGGAGAATATGTTGGAGTTTTGGAGATGCTTTGTCTTCTGAATTCCTGTAATGTAATATTCAACTCAATTCCAAAGTGCAAAGTTCCTTCCATGGCAAGCTGTATGTAGGGTGTCACCATTGTCAGTGGCTACCTCCCATCCTCTTAGTGAAAACGGTCCAGATGCTCTGTCACAGCACGACTAATCAGCTGTTGGTTCTCGATCATGTTGGAATAGGATCCATTGATCCTTTTGCGTTTGTCATCACGCCCAGCAATCGCGAGTTGAAGCTCGTCACAGCCATTCAATCCTTGAATCCTACTCGGAATACCACAGACAAGGTTTAGACTTTCTGGATCCTCAAGAGTGGCCGCCATCAATTCTAGCTTATACCACGAAGATTCTGATTAAGGAATCTAAGAGAAGCTCATTCAATCTGATGTAGAACGGAGGTGGTTGTCAGGCATACGTTCATGGATTGAGGAAGGTGATAAGTGTCATGGATCATCACCTTCTTCATAATTAAGCGCGAATGAACATCTTAGATAGGAACACACACGTTTGAATGGAGAAATAGAAACAATTACATTAATTCATCGAGACGCTGCAGAGCTCCTCACCCCCAACAATGGAGTTTAGAGACTCATGCCGTCAAAGTGTATAAAATTCAGATCTGAAAATGTCATGAGGTACACAATAAGTCTCTAAAAGTTGTTTAAATAGTAAACTAGTAACCTACGTTTACAGAATATGAGTAAACTAAGATAATTGGTGCAGAAATCCACTTCTGGGGCCCACTTGGTGTGTGCTGGGGCTGAGACTTAAGCCTCTCACGTGCTTGGGCTGTTTCTGGAATTGAACGCCAGGTTGTAACGTGTTTTGGGCGTTGAACTCCAACTTGTAAGCTGTTTCTGGCGGTGGACGCTAGACTGCAGTATGGAACTGGAGTTGAACGCCAGTTTACGTCGTCTATCTTTGTGCAAAGTATGGACTATTATATATTGATGGAAAGCCCTGGATGTCTACTTTCCATCCCAATTGAGGGCGCGTCAATTGGACTATTCTAGCTCCAGAAAATCCATTCCGAGTGCAGGGAGGTCAGGATCCAACAGCATCAGCAGCCCTTTTTCAACCTAAATCAGATTTTTGCGTAGCTCCCTCAATTTCAGCCAGAAAATACCTGAAATCACAAAAAAATACACAAACTCATAGTAAAGTCCAGAAATATGATTTTTGCCTAAAAACTAATAAAATTCTATTAAAAACTAATTAGAACATACTAAAATCTACATGAAATTACCCCCAAAAAGCGTAAAAAATATCCGCTCATCACAACACCAAATTTAAACTGTTGCTTGTCCCCAAGCAACTAGAAGAATAAAATAGGATAAAAAGAAGTTAAGAAGCAATAATATCTCAGAGTTTCAAGTGAGGCTCAGGTTTTAGTTAGATGAGGGGGGCTAGTAGCTTTTTGTTTCTGAACAGTTTTGGCATCTCACTTTATCCTTTGAAATTCAGAATGATTGGCATCCGTAGGAACTCAGGATTCCAATAGTATTATTGATTTTCCTAGTGTAGTATGTTGATTCTTGAACACAGTTACTTTATGAGTCTTGGCCGTGGCCCTAAGCACTTTGTTTTCCAGTATTCCCACCGGATACATAAATGCCACAGACACATAATTGGGTGAACCTGTTCAGATTGTGACTTAGCTTTGCTAAAGTCCCCAATTGGAGGTGTCCAGAGCTCTTAAGCACACTCTTTTGCCTTAGATCACGACTTTAACCACTCAGTCTCAAGCTTTTCACTTGGACCTGCATGCCACAACAAGCACATGGTTAGGGACAGCTTAATTTAGCCACTTAGGCCTGGATTTACTTCCTTGGGCCCTCCTATCCATTGATGCTCAAAGACTTGGATCCTTTTTACCCTTTCCTTTTGGTTTTAAGGGCTGTTGGATTTTTTTCTTTTTCTTGATCCAATGATTTCTTGTATTTTTTTTGGACTGCTTTTTCTTGGTTCAAGAATCAAATTCATGACTTTTCAGATCATCAATAATATTTTTCGTGTTCCTCATTCTTTCAAGAGCCAACAATTTTAACATTCATAAAATTCAAGATAAAAAATATGCACTGTTTAAGCATTCATTCAGAAGACAAAAGGTATTGCCACCACATATAATTAATTATAATTTTTATTATTAAGAACTCAAAAAATATAAATTACTTCTTTATTCTAATTATCTACTATTTTACTCATGTTTGATGATGATGAGAAAAATAAATTATAACTTAATTAGAAATAAAACCAGAATAGATATGCTAATTACTACTACTACTGTATAACTTCTAAGGTAAATTCCTATAATAACACTATCACAGAGTTAAAGCTAAAATTAGAACTCAACAACCTATATTTTGGGAAGTGGATGTTTCTCTGATCTGTGGGGTGCTTGGTCCTTCAAGGATTAATTTCTGGCGCTTCAGCTCCCTTAAGTCACGCCCTTGCTCTTCTTGTTTCCTAAGCAATTTGCAAAGAATGCTACTTTGATTATTCTTTTCTTCCTTTATTTGGTTCATAACTTCTTGCAGCTTGGAAACAGATGCCTCAAGATGTTCCCAATATTCGAATTGAGGAAGTTCTGGGAGGAATTCTTGTGCTCTCCTCTTGATTGGATCATCCTGTAGCTGTTGTCTTTCCATGGATATTTTAGTGATTGGCCGCTCAACTGAGATATACTCAGTTATTCCCATCTTCACTCCGGCATCTCTGTAGAGCATAGAAATTAAGCTTGGATAGGCCAATTTAGCATCCTTGGAGTTCTTGTTTGCTATTTTGTAGAGTTCACACGAGATTAGTTGATGAACTTCTACTTCTCTTCCCAACATAATGCAGTGAATCATCGCTGCTCTTTCAACAATGACTTCAGAGCGGTTGCTGGTGGGCAATATAGAATGCCCAATAAAGTCCAGCCAGCCTCTGGCAACTGGTTTGAGATCTTCTCTCTTGAGTTGATTTGGGATGCCAGTGGTGCTGGTGGTCCACCTGGCTCCAGGGATACATATATCCTCTAGAATCTTGTCCAGGCCTTTGTTTACCCTCATCATTCTCCTATTAAAGGAGTATGGGTCATCTTTCAGTTGAGGAAGCTTAAAGATCTCCCTGATTTTGTCAGGATGGATGTGAACAATCTTTCCTCTGACTAAGGTCCGATGGTCATAGAGGGTAGCTCCAATTATTCTTTGCCTGTCTGTCTGCTATAGATTAGCATAGAACTCCTGAACCATGTTCCTTCCCACTTTTGTTTCAGGATTAGCTAGGATTTCCCAGTTCATGTTTCGAATTTGTTCTTGGATCTCCGGATATTCATCTTCTTTCAGATCGAACTTGACTTCCGGGATCACTGATCTTATACCCATTATTTTGTAGTAACGGTCTGAATGTTCTTTAGTCAAGAACTTTCCTTGATTCCAAAGTGGTTTTGGAATACTCTCTTTCTTGCCTCTTGGGGTGGGTTGTTTTCCTTTAGGGGCCATGATCAAAGTGAGTATGTTTTTGTGATCACGGATAAGCACACCAAACTTAGAGGTTTGCTTGTTCTCAAGCAAAAGAAAAGAAAGGAGAGGGATAGGAGGAGAGCAAGTGAGGAGTGGTGGATGATGAGAGGGGTGCCGAATGTGGATATAAAGGGAGGGAGGGTGGGTTTCGAAAATAAGAAGAAAAAGATAAGATAGAAGATATGATTTATAAAAGATAAATATGATAAGAAAAAGATATATAAAAAAATTGTTAATGATGTTTGGAAAAGATAAAATTGAATTTTAATTTTGAAAGAATATTTTTAAAAGATAATTGAGTTTTGAAAAATTAAAAAAAAAAGAGTTGGATTGGATTGGAAAACAATTTGTCTTTATGGATTAAGATGCATTTAATTTTTTTGAAAAAGGATTTTAGAAATTAGGGTTCTTAGAAAACTATTTTGATTTGAAGGATGACATTTTGAAACATGTTTATGCAAGAAATCATGAATTGAAACATAAAAATTTAGAAAATTTGTAAAGAAAAATGAATTTTACCTCCTCCCCACCATTCTGGCGTTAAACGCCCAAACCTGCATGTTTTGGGCGTTTAACGCCCAAGTGTTGCTTCTCCTGGGCGTTCAACGCCCAGCTGTTGCTTCTTTCTGGAGTTAAACGCCAGGGAGTCCTTTGTCACTGGGCATTTTTCTGAACGCCCAGGACGCTGTCAATCTGGCGTTAAACGCCCAGAAGGTGCTTCTTTCTGGCGTTCAACGCCCAGAAGATGCTCCATTCTGGCGTTTAACGCCCAGATGGCTACCCTCACTGGCGTTGAACGCCCAGTGGGTGCTTCCTTTGGGTGTTTCAACGCCCAAACTGTTTCTTACTGGCTTTTTCACGCCAGTGAGCTTCCAAATTCCCTTGTAACTTTGTGAATTCAAACAATTGCTATTTTACCTTGAAGATACTTTGACATATACCTGTAAAAATCAATTAATTAACAAGTAAATTTTGTAAATGGCTGGGTTGCCTCCCAGCAAGCGCTTCTTTATTGTCATTAGCTGGACTATTACTGAGCTTTAATCAAGCCTCAGTTTTGAGCATTCTTGCTCAAAATTGCCTTCAAGATAATGTTTGACTCTCTGTCCATTAACAATGAACTTTTTATTAGAATCATTATCCTGAAGCTCTACGTATCCA
This sequence comes from Arachis hypogaea, assembly GCF_003086295.3. Lineage (NCBI taxonomy): Eukaryota > Viridiplantae > Streptophyta > Magnoliopsida > Fabales > Fabaceae > Arachis > Arachis hypogaea. Next base: position 87,605,150 of record NC_092040.1, read on the forward strand.
TATGGTGATACGCTTGTGATCACATATGGACCTCTCCACCGGGTCTTCAATTTCCCGGGGAATAATTTGAGCCTAGAATTAAATAGCAAAACTTTCTGTCCTGGCTCAAAGACTCTGGATGACAATTTCTTATCATGCCATCTTTTTGCTTTCTCTTTGTATATTTTTGCATTCTCGAAAGCATTGAGGCTAAATTCCTCTAGCTCATTTAACCGGAGCAATCGTTTTTCTCCAGCTAACTTGGCATCAAGGTTTAGGAATCTGGTAGCCCAGTAGGCCTTATGTTCCAGTTCCACTGGCAAGTGACATGCCTTTCCATACACAAGCTGGTATGGAGAGGTCCCTATAGGGGTCTTGAATGCTGTTCTGTATGCCCACAGAGCATCATCCAAGCTTCTTGCCCAATCCCTTCTACGGTTAATTACAGTCCGTTCCAGGATTCTTTTGAGTTCTCTATTTGAGACTTCAGCTTGCCTATTAGTTTATGGGTGATATGGAGTGGCCACCCTATGGCTAACTCCATAACGAACCAAAGCAGAATAGAGCTGTTTATTGCAGAAATGAGTGCCCCCATCACTGATTAATACTCTAGGGGTACCAAATCTGCTGAAGATGTGTTTCTGGAGGAATTTTAACACGGTCTTAGTGTCATTAGTGGGTGTTGCAATAGCTTCCACCCATTTGAATACATAATCCACTGCCACCAGAATATAAGTGTTTGAGTATGATGGTGGGAAAGGTCCCATGAAGTCAATACCCCATACATCAAACAACTCAATCTCTAAGATCCCTTATTGAGGCATGGCATAACTGTGAGGCAGATTACCAGATCTTTGGCAACTGTCACAATTAAGTACAAACGCTCAGGAATCTTTATAGAGGGTAGGCCAGTAGAAGCCGCATTGGAGGATTCTTGTGGCTGTTTGCTCACTTCCAAAATGTCCTCCATACTGTGATCCATGGCAGTGCCATAGGATCTTCTGCGCTTCTTCTTTAGGCACACATCTACGGATTACTCCGTCTGCACATCTCTTAAAGAGATACGGCTCATCCTAAAGATAATACTTTGCATCCGTGATCAGCTTCTTTGATTGCTGCCTACTGTATTCTTTGGGTATGAATCTCACTGCCTTGTAGTTTGCAATGTCTGCAAACCATGGCACTTTCTGGATGGCAAAGAGTTGCTCATCCGGAAAGTTTTCAGAGATCTCAGTAAGAGGGAGGGACGCCCCTTCTACTGGTTCTATTCGGGACAGGTGATCTGCTACCTGATTCTCTGTCCCTTTTCTATCTCTTATTTCTATATCAAACTCTTGTAAAAGCAACACCCATCTTATGAGTCTGGGTTTTGAATCCTGCTTTGTGAGTAGATATTTAAGAGCAGCATGGTCAGTGTACACAATCACTTTTGATCATACTAAATAGGATCTAAACTTGTCAATGGCGTAAACCACTACAAGTAGCTCTTTTTCTGTGGTTGTGTAGTTCTTCTGTGCGTCATTTAGAACACGACTGGCGTAGTAAATGACGTGCAGAAGCTTGTCATGCCTTTGTCCCAATACTGCACCAATGGCATGGTCACTGGCATCACACATCAGTTCAAATGGCAATGTCCAGTTTGGTGCAGAGATGATTGGTGCTGTGACCAATTTAGCTTTTAAAGTCTCAAATGCCTACAGAAACTCCTTATCAAAGATAAATGGCGTGTCAGCAGCTAGCAGATTACTCAGAGGTTTGGCGATTTTTGAAAAATCCTTTATAAACCTCCTATAGAATCCTGCATGCCCCAGAAAGCTTTTGATTGCCTTAACATTAGCAGGTGGTGGTAATTTTTCAATTACCTCTACCTTAGCTTTATCCACCTCTATTCCCTTGTTCGAAAATTTGTGCCCAAGGACAATTCCTTCAGTCACCATAAAGTGACACTTCTCCAAGTTTAAAACCAGGTTGGTCTCTTGGCACCTCTTTAGAACAAGTGCTAGATGGTTAAGACAGGAGTTGAATGAGTCTCCAAATATTGAAAAGTCATCCATGAATACTTCCAGAAATTTTTCCACCATGTCAGAGAAAATTGAGAGCAAGCACCTCTGAAAGGTTGCAGGTGCATTGCACAGGCCAAATGGCATCCTTCTGTATGCAAATACTCCAAATGGGCATGTGAATGCCGTTTTCTCTTGATCTTTTGGATCTACTGCAATTTGATTATAACCTAAATATCCATCCAGGAAGCAGTAGTATTCATGACCTGCTAGTCTTTCTAGCATCTGGTCTATGAATGGTAAAGGAAAATGATCATTTCTGGTAGCTGTATTGAGCCTTCTATAATCAATACACATACGCCACCTTGTAACTGTTCTTGTAGGAACCAGCTCATTTTTTTCATTATGAACCACTGTCATGCCTCCCTTTTTAGGGATGACTTGGACAGGGCTTACTCAGGGGCTATCAGAAATAGGATAAATAATCCCAGCCTCTAGTAATTTAGTGACCTCCTTCTGCACCACTTCCTTCATGGCTGGATTCAGCCGCCTTTGTGGTTGAACCACTGGCTTGGCGTCACCCTCCAGTAAGATCTTGTGCATGCATCTGGCTGGGCTAATGCCCTTGAGATCACTGATGGACCACCCAAGAGCTGTCTTGTGTGTCCTTAGCACTTGAATTAGTGCTTCCTCTTCCTGTGGCTCTAAGGTAGAGCTTATGATTACAGGAAAGGTATCACATTCTCCCAGAAATGCATATTTCAGGGATGGTGGTAATGGTTTGAGCTCGGGTTTGGGAGGTTTCTCCTCTTCCTGAAGGATTTTCAGAGGTTCTATTATTCTCTCTGATTCCTCCAAATCAGGCTGAACATCTTTAAAGATGTTCTCTAGCTCTGATTTGAGACTCTCAGCCATATTGACCTCTCTTACCAGAGAGTCAATGATATCAGCACTCATGCAGTCATTTGGGGTGTCTGGATGTTGCATAGCTTTGACAACATTCAACTTGAACTCCTCCTCATTGACTCTCAGGGTTACTTCCCCTTTTTGGACGTCAATGAGGGTTCGGCCAGTTGCTAGGAAAGGTCTTCCTAGAATGAGAGTTGCACTATTGTGCTCCTCCATTTCCAGCACCACAAAGTCAGTAGGAAAGGCAAATAGCCCAACCTTGACAATCATATCTTCAATCACGCCTGATGGGTATTTAATGGAGCCATCAGCAAGTTGAAGACATATCCGGGTTGGTTTGACTTCTTCAGTCAAACCAAGCTTTGTGATAATAGATGCAGGTATTAGGTTGATACTTGCCCCAAGATCACATAGAGCTTGTTTGGTACAATTACCCTCTAATGTGCATGGTATCATAAAGCTTCCAGGATCCTTAAGCTTCTCAGGTAAGCTTTTCAGGATGACTGCACTGCATTCTTCAATGAGGTAAACTTTTTCAGTTTTCCTCCAATCCTTCTTATGACTTAAGATCTCTTTCATGAACTTAGCATAAGATGGTATTTGCTCAAGTGCCTCTGCAAACGGAATCTTTATTTCAAGAGTCTTGAGATAGTCTGCAAAGCGGGCAAATTGCTTATCCTGTTCCGCTTGACGGAGTTTTTGAGGATAAGGCATTTTGGCTTTGTATTCCTCAACCTTAGTTGCTGTAGGTTTATTACCTACAGAAGTGAGTTGGGAAGCCTTTTTAGAAGGGTTGTTATCAGCACTTGTATGTGTCTGATCCCCCACTGGCATTTGAATGCCAGGGGTGGAAGCTGGAGCGGCGTTAGACGCCAGCTCCTTGCCTATTCCTGGCGTCTGAATGCCAGAACTGTGTTTCCTTTGGGCGTTCAACGCCAATTCATTGCTTGTTTCTGGCGTTGGACACCAGAACTGAGCATGGTCTGAGCATTCAGCGCCAGCTTTCCACCCATTTTCTAGGCTCTGACTGTCCTCAGGTGGATTTTGGGTGGTTTGCTCATTTCTTGGCTTCTTGCTACCTTGAAGTGAAGTATTTAATGTTTTTCTATTTCTTAATTGAACTGCTTGACATTCTTCTGTTATTTGTTTTAATAGCTGTTGTTTTGTTTGCTTCAACTGTACTTCCATATTTTTATTAGCCATTCTTATTTCTTGTAGTATCTCCTTGAATTTGGCTAACTGTTTTGTTAGAAAATCTAATTGCTGATTGAATTCAGCAGCTTGATCTGCAGGACTAAGTTCAGCAGTTACTGTTTTAGCCTCTTCCTTCTTAGGAAGTTCACTGCTTAGATACAGGTGCTGATTCCTGGCAACTGTATCAATGAGCTCTTGAGCTTCTTCAATTGTCTTTCTCATGTGAATAGATCCACCAGCTGAGTGGTCTAGAGAAGTCTGAGCTCTTTCTGTAAGCCCATAGTAGAAGATGTCTAACTGCACCCACTCTGAAAACATTTCAGAGGGGCATTTTCTTAGCATCTCTCTGTATCTCTCCCAGGCACCATAAAGGGATTCATTATCTCCTTGTTTGAAGCCTTGGATGCTTAACCTTAGCTGTGTCATCTGTTTTGGAGGAAAATAGTGATTCAGGAATTTTTCTGACAGCTGTTTCCATGTCTTTATGCTGTCCTTAGGTTGGTTATTTAACCACCTCTTAGCTTGATCTTTTACAGCGAATGGAAATAGTAGTAATCTGTAGACATCCTGATCTACTTCTTTATCATGTACTGTGTCAGCAATTTGTAAAAATTATGCCAGAAACTCTGTAGGTTCTTCATGTGGAAGACCAGAATACTGGCAGCTTTGCTGCACCATAATAATGAGCTGAGGATTCAACTCAAAGCTACTAACTCCAATGGAGGGTATATAGATACTATTCCCATATGAAGCAGTAGTGGGGTTAGCATATGACCCCAGAGTCCTCCTAGACTGTTCATTTCCACTTAGTTCCATGATGGAGCAAGGGAGATGGTATGGATGTTGATATTGTTTATTTTATTTAATTTATTATATAAAGAAAATTGATTTTCGAAATAATAAAATAAAATAAAATAAAAACCGAAATAAAAATAAAAGTAAAATAAATAAAGAAAGAAAATTAACAATTAAAATAAATATTTGAAAAATTTTGAAATTGAAATCTGAAAAAAATTTCAAAAATATAGTTTAAAACCAGTTAGAAAAGATATTTTTTTTTTGAATTTTGAATTTTATGATGAAAGAGAAAAACACATAAAAGACACAAGACTTAAAATTTTTAGATCTAATGCTCCTTATTTTCGAAAATTTTGGAGGGAAAACACCAAGGAATACCAAACTTAAAAATTTTAAGATCAAAACACAAAGAAGACTCAAGAACACTTTGAAGACTCATAAGAACACCAAGAACAAAAGGAAGAACACTAAACTTAAAAATTTTTTAGAAATCAAAATAATCTTCGAAAATTATATCAAAATTAGCAAGAAAACACCAAACTTAAAGTTTGGCACAGGAGTAAATCAAGAAAAATTATTTTTGAAAAAGATTTTAAAAAGAAGATACCCAATTGCCAAGAACATAAGCCAACGCTCTAACCAACTGAGTTATAAATGTAACACTTGTTTTGAATAGGTATATTTGGATTATTCCTTTTGGAAGACTAATGCTTTGGAAAAGAACAAGAAAAACAAGAAAAGGCACAGAACAAGAAAAACTAAAAATCAAACAAGAAAAATAAATAAGAACAACTTAAAGATCAAAGAAAAGAAATTCGAAAATTTAAAAGAAAAATATAAAATATGCAATTAACACCAAACTTATAACAAGACACTAGACTCAAAGAAAAATTAAAAATTAATAAAGAAAAATAATATTTTTGAAAAGAAAATAAAAGACTCTGACCCAATTGCCAAAATCTTCCTAATCTAAGAAATAAAATAAACCTTTAGTTGTTCAAACTCGAACAATCCCTGGCAACGGCGCCAAAAACTTGGTGCACGAAATTGCAATCACACTTTTGCAATCCGCACAACTAACCAGCAAGTGCACTGGATCGTCCAAGTAATACCTTACATGAGTAAGGGTCGATCCCACGAAGATTATTGGTTTGAAGCAAGCTATGTTTATTTTATTATTCTTAGTCAGGATTTCAATTAAAATTATCAGTTTGAATTATTAGAAAAATAAAAGAGCGTGAATTAATTACTTGTAATGCAGTAATGGAGAATATGTTGGAGTTTTGGAGATGCTTTGTCTTCTGAATTCCTGTAATGTAATATTCAACTCAATTCCAAAGTGCAAAGTTCCTTCCATGGCAAGCTGTATGTAGGGTGTCACCATTGTCAGTGGCTACCTCCCATCCTCTCAGTGAAAACGGTCCAGATGCTCTGTTACAGCACGGCTAATCAGCTGTTGGTTCTCGATCATGTTGGAATAGGATCCATTGATCCTTTTGCGTTTGTCATCATGCCCAGCAATCGCGAGTTTGAAGCTCGTCACAGCCATTCAATCCTTGAATCCTACTCGAAATACCACAGACAAGGTTTAGACTTTCTGGATCCTCAAGAGTGGCCGCCATCAATTCTAGCTTATACCACGAAGATTCTGATTAAGGAATCTAAGAGAAGCTCATTCAATCTGATGTAGAACGGAGGTGGTTGTCAGGCACACGTTCATGGATTGAGGAAGGTGATGAGTGTCACGGATCATCACCTTCTTCATAATTAAGCGCGAATGAACATCTTAGATAGGAACACACACGTTTGAATGGAGAAATAGAAACAATTGCATTAATTCATCGAGACGCTGCAGAGCTCCTCACCCCCAACAATGGAGTTTAGAGACTCATGCCATCAAAGTGTATAAAATTCAGATCTGAAAATGTCATGAGGTACAAAATAAGTCTCTAAAAGTTGTTTAAATAGTAAACTAGTAACCTAGGTTTACAGAATATGAGTAAACTAAGATAATTGGTGCAGAAATCCACTTCTGGGGCCCACTTGGTGTGTGTTGGGGCTGAGACTTAAGCCTCTCACGTGCTTGGGCTGTTTCTGGAGTTGAATGCCAGGTTGTAACGTGTTTTGGGCGTTGAACTCCAACTTGTAACCTGTTTCTGGCGCTGGACGCCATACTGTAGCATGGAACTGGCGTTGAACGCCAGTTTACGTTATCTATCTTTGTGCAAAGTATAGACTATTATATATTTCTGGAAAGCCCTGGATGTCTACTTTCCAACCCAATTAAGAGCGCGTCAATTGGTCTCCTGTAGCTCCAGAAAATCCATTCCGAGTGGAGGGAGCTTAGGATCCAACAGCATCAGCAGTCCTTTTTCAGCCTAAATCAGATTTTTGCTCAGCTCCCTCAATTTCAGCCAGAAAATACCTGAAATCACAGAAAAATACACAAACTCATAGTAAAGTCCAGAAATATGATTTTTGCCTAAAAACTAATAAAATTCTATTAAAAACTAATTAGAACATACTAAAATCTATATGAAATTACCCCCAAAAAGTGTATAAAATATCCGCTCATCAGCAACTAATCCTCCACTGTTAAGGTTAGGAGCTCTTTCTATTTGTAGTGGATTAATTCGTTTGATCTTTCTAATTATTCATGTTTTGATTTATATTTCAATAATTATTTTCGCTCTTAATTTTATGAATATTGGGTGGAACGGAAGTATGACCCATGTTCTAATTGAGTTCTTGTAAAACTTGGAAAAGCTCTTTACTTGAACAACAGCTTGGAAATATATTATACTGAATTTTTAATTGTTTGTATTTAATGAGATACGTGACATATAATCCCCTTATTTGTGGATAATTATGATTCTTTTGGCATATAAACTAGAAATCGATCATCACCCTCTAATTAGAATTAATTGACCAAGAAATTGGCAATTAATAAATTTTAGAGGAGACTAGGAAGGTCTAAGGAATTAGGGTCTAGTCACATATAGTTTGCCATGAAATTAGATCTTGCATGATTAAATTAATTAGTAATAAAAGTTAATCCGGAAATTAGATAACTCTGAAACCTTAACTGTTTTCTCCATATTTTATTCCCAATTTATTTATCTGCCTGTCTTTGATATTCTGAATTTACACTTAAACCTTTTGAACATCTCAAAACCAATTTTTGCTTGCCTAACTAATCCAATCACTCAATCATTGTTGCTTGATCCATCAATCCTCGTGGGATCGACCCTTACTCACGTAAGGTATTACTTGGTACGACCCAATGCACTTGCCGGTTAGTAAGTGTGGGTTATAAAAACCACACCAAGCAGGTTAGTAAAGTATGATCTATCTGAAATGAGGATGCAAGCTCTTTGACAAACCTACTGAGTTTTGACACTCTTACCGGCTGGGGTGGTTACTAGTAGGACATATGGTAATTTGGTCATGTATAAACGGATTGTAATAGTAGCAGAGAGAGATATAAATGAATGAGAAGCACCAGTATCATATAGGATAGTTAAAGGAGTTCCATTAATTGTGCACTTACCCTCGATTCGATCTTCTGACTGGTGGGCTTCCTCGCTGCTGAGGGCAAAGACTCGTCCTTGACGTTGGGGTGCATTGGCAGAGGGTGGGGGAACTGCTGGACATTCCCTGGCGATATGTCCCGGCTGGAAATACCGAAAGCAGATATTTTGCCTGGTAAGGCACCTGCCCCTATGTTTCTTTCCACACGAGGCACACTCCCTGAGTTCGGTGGCTTTTAGTGAGGTGTCAGTGGGAGGTTTCTGGCGATTCGTGCCCTGTTAAGGTTGCCTTCCTGTAGGTCTTCCAAGAAATGCCCTTTTCTATGACAGCTGCTGAGAAGATCCTTGATTCAGCTGTCTTTTCTTGAAAGCCTCGCTTCTTTCTGACGCTAGTTTCTTGGTGCATTCTTCGATCACCTGGCACTTGCTAACAAGGGAGGAGAACTCCTGGGTTTCCAGTAGGGCTATTGCGGCTAGGATCTCTGCCCTGAGCCCTCCTTGATACTTCATACATTTCCATTTTTCATCTGGATTAGCCTTATACATTGCGAAAAATTTACAGAGCCTCTCAAACTTCTCTGTGTACTCTGCAATACTCATCCTATCTTGCTTCAGCTGAAGAAACTCCATCTCCTTAGACTCTCAAACAGAAAGGGAGAAGTACTTCTTGTAGAAAGCTTCCTTGAAGGTGGCCCAGCTGATATCTGTTCCAGCATATTCCAACAACCGTCTTGCTCCATCCCACCAGAATTCGGCATCAGCTTTGAGCATGAAGGTAGCGTAATTCACTTGCTGCACCTCAGTGCATGAAAAAATTGTGAATACTTTCTCCATTTCTGTCAGCCATTCCTCTACCTTATCAGGGTCGAGGGCCCCACGGAACTCAAGTGGACCAATCTTCTTGAAGTCAGCAAAAGACGTACGGGTATGTCCTTCCTCCAGCCTGGGAGTATTGGGATCCCTGTCCCTAGCGGACAGTTGTTGAGCCATTAGAGTAGTGGCTTGGGCCTGTTTCTTCATCGCCTTGGCCATTTCCTTCATGTGCTTTGCTAGGGTTGAGGAGCTCGAGCTCGATCCACGTGGGAGTCCACGACTCGCCATAAGTCCTCTGTTCATGGATAACCATAAGGAGAACTTTTATTAGTCATACCTCCTAAGACACGATCCCTAGGATCGACTTTGCTCTGATACCAATAATGTAACACCCTAAGTTTTATCCTATCGTGAAGGTCTTTAAAACAAGGTGCCACACTCGACAAAGAAGAAAAATAATGACTTAATCGTTACGCAAGGAAGGAAAAAGTGCGCGCAGAGTGGAAAATGAGTAGCACTAAAACATTTGAATTTGAATAAATGTGAAATAATATCTTAACCATGAGTACGGTTCAAAATAAAATACTTAGAGGAAATTATAACCAGAAAAGAAAACTAATTACGTCCTAAACTAATCTCGTCGAAGAAGCTCCCATACTTGTATCCTATCCTATCCTTGATCAGGACCCTTCAGTTATTCACGAATCGAGGTACCAGGGGTCTCCCTCCAACATCTTTTCACGCAGTGAAGATCCAGTTCCGTTGGGTGGGGTGAACCAAAACTCGACGGGGTGCCGAAGTGGGGAAGAGGGCACGTATTCCACCTTTGGACTTCCGCAAGGGTTCAAATCCTCCTCTGGATCCTCCTCCATGGTGTCTTCCTTCTGGACAGGGTTGTCGGATTCCTCTCCCTCGGTCTCGGAGTCGGACTCGAGGTGTACCACCTTAGATGACCGCTTCCTAGATGCTGAAGCGTTCCTATCTAGGAAGGTTACGACGGGTGACGTGGTGGAAACTGGCAAGTTAAGAAATTATTAATAGAAATATGCTGCAAGTACAGTCCTTAACCCGCCGAAAATTTGCTTATCAATTTAAAAAGGGTTGTCACAAAGATTAAAATTAGAATACTGGGAGTACGAATCCCAGGTCGTCTCCCAATGAGTTACAGAGAGATGTGCTATTTTATCAATCAGGTGTTTTCAAAAATGGTTGAGTTGATAAACAGGAAATTAAAATAGAGAATTGGTGCACGAAATTGCAATCACACTTTTGCAATCCCGCACAACTAACCAGCAAGTGCACTGGGTCGTCCAAGTAATACCTTACGTGAGTAAGGGTCGATCCCACGGAGATTGTCGGCTTGAAGCAATCTATGGTTATCTTGTAACTCTTAGTCAGGATATCAATAATTCTCAGGTTTAATTGTGAAAAGTAAAAGAACATGAAATAGATACTTGTTTTGCAGTAATGGAGAACAGGTTGAGGTTTTGGAGATGCTCTATCTTCTGAACCTCTGCTTTCCTACTGTCTTCTTCTTCATGCACGCAAGGCTCCTTCCATGGAAAGCTGTATGTAGGGTTTCACTGTTGTCAATGGCTACCTCTCATTCTCTCAGTGAAAATGTTCAACGCGCTCTATCACAGCACGGCTAATCATCTGTCGGTTCTCAATCAGGTTGGAATCGAATCCAGTGATTCTTTTGCGTCTGTCACTAACGCCCGGCCTTCAGGAGTTTGAAGCTCGTCACAGTCATTCAATCCTCGAATCCTACTCAGAATTCCACAGACAAGGTTTAGACCTTCCGGATTCTCTTGAATGCCGCCATCAATTCTAGCTTATACCACAAAGATTCTGATTAAGGAATCTAAGAGATATCCACTCAGTCTAAGGTAGAATGGAGGTGGTTGTCAGGCACACGTTCATAGGTGAGAATGATGATGAGTGTTATGGATCATCACATTCATCAAGTTGAGGAATAAGTGATATCTTAGAATGGAAGCAAGCGTGATTGAATGAAAAACAGTAGTAATTGCATTAATCCATCAAGACACAGTAGAGCTCCTCACCCCCAACCATGGGGTTTAGAGACTCATGCCGTAGAAGGTACAGTATGAAACGTGTAAAGTGTCATGAGGTAAAGATACAATGTCAAAAGATCCTATTTATAGTGAACTAGTAACCTAGGATATACAGAAATGAGTAAATGACGTAAAAATCCACTTCTGGGTCCACTGAGTGTGTGCTTGGGCTGAGCATTGAAGCTTTCATGTGTAGAGACTTTTCCTGGAGTTAAACGCCAGCTTTTGTGCCAGTTTGGGCGTTTAACTCCAATTTTTGTGCCAGTTCCGGCGTTAAACGCCGGGAATTCTGAAGCTGATTTGCAACGCCGGTTTGGGCCATCAAATCTCGGGAAAAGTATAAACTATTATACATTGCTGAAAAGCCCAGGATGTCTACTTTCCAAATCAGTTGAGAGCGCGCTAATTGGGCTTCTCTAGCTCCAGAAAAACTACTTCGAGTGTAGAGAGGTCAGAATCCAACAGCATCTGCAGTCCTTTTGCAGCCTCTGAATCAGGTTTTTGCTCAGGTCCCTCAATTTCAGCCAGAAATTACCTGAAATCATAGAAAAACACACAAACTCATAGTAAAGCCTAGAAAAGTGAATTTTAAATAAAAACTAATAAAAACATACTAAAAACTAACTAAAATGTGCTAAAAACACACTAAAAACAGTGCCAAAAAGCGTATAAATTATCCGCTCATCAAGAATTTAATTAATTCTAAATAAAAGCCTTGACTGGGAGTAGATTAGTTGGAAGCCCTATTCTTGTTGAAGTACTCTCAAGATTAATTGATAATTGAAGGTTGCTCTGTTTAGTTACCCCTTACTAGGTAAGGGAGAGTCAAACACGTTGGAATGCTGTTTCTGTTCACAAGTCCCAATCCGCTCATCAAAAAGGATTAGTGTCTATGAATAGAGGGCATTCCAATAATGAACCCAATTATAATTATCCTTTCAAGCATCCCAACTCAAGGGTTCCTTTCAATCAACTCCCCATCAAGTTAGGGAACTACTCGCTCATTGTGAATGTAGAACTCATAACATATAAAAAGGAATTAAAGGAAGACATGATAAATAAAAGATGAAAAGGGATTAAATAAAAATATTATTCTATATTAATAACTTGTGAAAACAATCCAATGTCAACTCTAGAGAGAATAATGATATGGAAGAATAAGTAAAGAGTAAATAGCAAAGTATAATGACTAGTACCGAAAGTGGCCTATTCTCAAAAGCTAAAAAGCAAAATCTTCCAAAAAATCCTAATTATGAATTTCAAGTGATAAAAACCTAGGGGAGGAGCTAATTCAGATCTAAAACTAAAAATTATGTGGAATGAATTGTTCTCCTCTGTTTCTGCATGTTCCCTGGTTCTAGTCTGTGTTTCTGGGCCAAAGACTGGGTTGAAATCCGGCCCAGAAACTCTGCTAGTGACTTCTAAAATTCTGCAGGTCGCACACGCCACGCGGTCGCGTCATTTATGTGGACGCATCATTCGGCGTTTTGCTTTCCCACGCGGGCGCGTCGTCCATGCCTCCGCGTCGCTTATGCTTTTCCAATCCATGCGGTCGTGTGAGCCATGCGACCGCGTCACTGCGATTTCCTCCCTTTCGCGCGGTCGCGTGAGCCATGCAGCCGCGTCACTTCTCGCTGGTCATCTCCTTAATTTCTTGTATTCCTTTAATTTTTGCAAACTTCCTTTCCAATCTCCAATTCATTCATGCCCTATAAAGCCTGAAACACTTAACACACAGATCACGGCATCGAATGAGATAAAGGAGAATTAAAATACCTAATTAAAAGTCTCTAGGAAGTAAGTTTTCAATCATGTAATAATTTTAGGAAGGAAATATAAATGCATGCTAATTATATGAATAAGTGGGTAAAGATCATGATAAAACCACACAATTAAACACATTATAAACCATAAAATAGTGGTTTATCAACTTCCCCACACTTAAACATTAGCATGTCCTCATGCTTAGTTGAAGGAGATAAAATAAATTAGTAGGAACATGTAAAAACTCATATAATGCAATGCAACCTATATATGTGAAGGCAACTATATGATTCTTGTCCACTTGATCAAGAATAAATAAGCTCTTCAAAACAATTACAAATCAAGCTCCACTAATTCAATTCTCATACAGTAAGAACAGATAAAAATGCAAGAAGGTAGCTCATGAAAGCAGGGAACATAGAATTTTAAGCATTGAACCCTCACTGATGATGTATGTATATTCTAATCTTTCCAGTGTATAGGATAATCACTCTATCCTTCTCTAATCATGCTCCCTAAATTTTGTTCTTTTCCTAATCAATCAACAACATTTAATATACCAATGCAACATCATGAGGTCTTTTCAAGGTTGTAACAGGGCCAAGGTAAGGGTAAGGATACATATATGGTTAAGTGAGCTTATAAATTGAATCTTTAATTAACTCAAACTCTAACATAACCTATATATTTTATATAACTATGGAGTTCGTACCTAGCTACCCAGAATTCTCTTTCACATTCCATACTCATGTTTCAACTGTTTATTTTAATTCTATCATACATGCATTGACCTTTGAATTCTTAAATCAACATTGGGGTAATTTTGTCCCCTTATTTATTTATTGAATATTTTTTTTAAACATAGTTTATCAATGCACATGGATTTTTGATTTTCATAGTTTCACATGAGTAGGTGTCCAAATTCCCATTATATTATCATGACATATCCCCTTATTATCTTTTGTTCCCACAATTTCCCATACTTAATTAGCACACACAATTCTATCTTAAGCTAACCAAAGATTCAAATTGGGGTATATAATTATTTTTCCGCTTAAGGCTAGTAATGTGATAAATTATTGAACAAATGGGATTTAAAGGCTCAAAGTGGCTAACAAAGGTAATTGAAAGGGTAGGCTTAATTTGGATAAGTGAGCTAAACAATTAATGGCTTCAATCATATGCAGCATATAAATATATTAAACATTGGACATATAGGATGGAACAAAATATAGGTTACAATCATAGAGAAGTAAACACACAAGAATAAAACAAATACGGTTAAATAATGTAACCATGCATAAAGGCTCAATTCTCACAGGTTGTGTGTTCTTTAGCTTTAAAAATCATGTTCCAAATACAACTTCAAGCAAATTTAACATAAGAGTTTTAATTAAAATTAGTGAAACTTTGTTCCAAAGATAGAGTTTTAGAAGAAACTTATTGTCTTTTCAATCAAGTAGAACATGCATGCAACTAATCTATTACTATGTAATTTATCCTATTCTACAAAAGAAAGAAAAACTAACTAAATATCCTAATTTATTGGTGTTTAGGGAAGAAAAATTACCTCCGGAAGTCAGGTACTGACCGACCTCCCCACACTCAAAGATTTGCACTGTCCTCGGTACCATCTGTCAGGAACAGTGGTGGGCTGGTGGCAGTGTCTCCACAGTCGGGACCGTCGTGGCTCCCTGTGTTGGTGAAAGAAGTGGAGTCCGGAGTGCCTGAATCGTCATCGGGTCTGTGATTTCCTGTAAGTAGCTCCTTGAGGTGTTTGAAATGACGGTGGTTGCGGCGCTCTCGGAGCTTTGCTTTCTTTTTTTGTTGGTCCAATCGCTTCAGTATTTGGTGCAGCAGCTGACTAGTAGATGGTAAAGGAGCTGCAGCATCCTCTGTGGACTTGCTGGTAGTGGCAAGTTGTGGCCTGAGATATCTCCCGTTAGGGACATACTGATCATTCTGTGGAAGAATGGCTTTGGTGTCTCCAGCTCTGTAGGATACTCCGGCTGCTGAGATAAGATCAGAGACCAAGGCGGGAAAAGGTAGGTTGCCCGTGATCTGCACATGTTCCATAGCATTCCGGATATGTCTTGGTAAATTAAGAGGCTGGTCTGTGAGGATGCACCATAGTAGAACGACCATGTCTGCGGTGAAGGAGGACTCATGAGTACTCGGGAAAACGTAATGGGACATAATCTGTGCCCATACGTGAGCCTCTAAGATAAGTGCAGAAGCCGAGATTCCTTTAGGACAGGAACGATGGTATTCGAAGATCCATTTGCTGCCAGGTTGAGCGATAACTCTGAGAACAGCGTCCCAGTCAAAGGTGTATGCCTGGCGCTTGATTGCGGCTTTCTGAAAGGCGTCCAATCCTTCTGGAGCAGGTGGAAGATCTAAGGCTCGCTGAATGGCTTCTTCTGTAATAGGGACTTGCTTCTGACGTATATGGACAGACTGCAGGGTTGGCAGGTGGAAGTTGGAGTAGAACTCAACTACCCAAGAAAGATTGACCTGTCGTGGCTGTCTCTGTAAAAATCCCCAGTGTCTTTGTGCAATTTGCGGCTCAACAAAGGCGGCAATACGAGGCGGAAGGATGAGAAGGTATTCGTTGTTGTAATTCTGAGCTGCCAGAATAGGAAACATCTGCTCACAGTAGCGATTCGGGAATCGTGCAGTGTCCTTTGCTGGGAAAGCTCTCTCTTTTTCATCAACCTTTATGATCCTTTTAATTCTTTTTGTTGAGGGCTTGACTGCAGTTGAAGAAGGTTCTGCCACTAATGCTCTTTTTGTTTCTTTCCTTACTGTGGGTTTGGGGGTAGCTTTCTCTTTACCTTTCTTAGTGGCCATTCTGAAAAAAGGAAGAGAAAGTAAATTAAATTTAAAAAGATAAAGCAAGGAAGAAGGTTGAGTGAGTGATAGTGAATGCACGGTAAAGATGAATGAAGGGAACACATGGTCATGACAACATGTGAAAAGTTCATCAAAGGGAATAAAATAAGTGCATTAGAGGGTAAGTAGATGCAAGATGTTTATTGGCATGCCGGCAAGGGCATGAGTAGCATAGATCAAGCATCACTTCGTAACAAACTATCACGTTTGTATTGACAATTGAATTCACTTAATATAATAATAAAGGGAATTTGTGAAAAGCAGGCATTAAATAGTAGAATAGAATAATGTAAAAAAGGGCATGATGCCACATGGCTTTTTCACAAACACATAGCATGCATAGTAACTAAGGTATGGAAAATATTAGATTAAACATGCAAGCAACCCTAAAAGAAATATATAATTGTCAAACAATATTTTTAACAATTCACAAGCAAAACAATGACCCAAATAAATTCCAACACTAATTAAAATAAAGAAGAAAAGAAAAGGGAAAGAAAATATGGATAGTGAAAGTAATAGGAAAAGAGAAGAAAAGAAAATAACATATAAAATTAAGAAGAATAATAGAAAAGTAAGGGGAGAAGAAGAAAAGGAAACCTTTTTAATGGGGGTGAGAGAGAGAGAGAGAGAGAGAGAGAGAGAGAGAGAGAGAGAGAGAGAGAGAGAGAGAGAGAGAGAGAGAGAGAGAGAGGAAGAAGGAAGAAGAGAAAATAGGATTTGGAGAAAAGAAAGATAAGATAGTTGGCAAATCAGGGGCGCTGTGTGGCGCAGGTGACGCGGCCACGTGGGGCACACGATCGCGCGACTTGCGCTTATACTGATTGACGCGGTCGCGTCAGTCACGCGGTCGCATGACCCGTTTGATACTACTGGCACGAGGGTAGCCTCGCACTCGCACAACTCTCTGTTCGAAATATTATTTTTGCCAAGTCTAGGGTCACACGATCGCGTGGGTCATGCGATCGCGTGGGTGGTCATTAAAAGGCTATGACGCGGACGCGTGAGTGATGAGCGGATATTTTATACGCTTTTTGGGGGTAATTTCACGTAGATTTTAGTATGTTTTAATTAGTTTTTAATAGAATTTTATTAGTTTTTAAGCAAAAATCATATTTCTGGACTTTACTATGAGTTTGTGTATTTTTCTGTGATTTCAGGTATTTTCTGGCTGAAATTGAGGGAGCTGAGCAAAAATCTGATTTAGGCTGAAAAAGGACTGCTGATGCTGTTGGATCCTGACCTCCCTGCACTCGGAATGGATTTTCTGGAGCCATAGGAGTCCAATTGACGCGCTCTCAATTGGGTTGGAAAGTAGATATCCAGGGCTTTCCAGCAATATATAATAGTCCATACTTTGCGCAAAGATAGATGATGTAAACTGGCGTTCAACGCTAGTTCCATGTTGCAGTCTGGCGTCCAGCGCCAGAAACAGGTTACAAGTTGGAGTTCAACGCCCAAAACACGTTACAACCTGGCGTTCAATTCCAGAAACAGTCCAAGCACGTGAGAGGCTTAAGTCTCAGCCCTAGTACACACCAAGTGGGCCCCAGAAGTGGATTTCTGCACCAATTATCTTAGTTTACTCATATTCTGTAAACCTAGGTTACTAGTTTACTATTTAAACAACTTTTAGAGACTTATTTTGTACCTCATGACATTTTCAGATCTGAATTTTATACACTTTGACGGCATGAGTCTCTAAACTCCATTGTTGGGGATGAGGAGCTCTGCAGCGTTTCGATGAATTAATGCAATTGTTTCTATTTCTCCATTCAAACGTGTGTGTTCCTATCTAAGATGTTCATTCGCGCTTAATTATGAAGAAGGTAATGATTTGTGACACTCATCACCTTCCTCAATCCATGAACGTGTGCCTGAGTCTTCCTATCTAAGATTTTGGCAATTGGGTTAGAGTCTTTTATTTTCTTTTCAAAAATATTATTTTTCTTTATTAATTTTTAATTTTTCTTTGAGTCTAGTGTCTTGTTATAAGTTTGGTGTTAATTGCATATTTTATATTTTTCTTTTAAATTTTCGAATTTCTTTTCTTTTATCTTGAAGTTATTCTTATTTATTTTTCTTGTTTGATTTTTAGTTTTTCTTATTCTGTGCCTTTTCTTATTTTTCTTGTTCTTTTCCAAAGCATTAGTCTTCCAAAAGGAATAATCCAAATATACCTATTCAAAACAAGTGTTACATTTATAACTCAGTTGGTTAGAGCGTTGGCTTATGTTCTTGGCAATTGGGTATCTTCTTTTTAAAATATTTTTCAAAAATAATTTTTCTTGATTTAATCCTGTGCTAAACTTTAAGTTTGGTGTTTTCTTGCTAATTTTGATATAATTTTCGAAAATTATTTTGATTTCTAAAAAATTTTTAAGTTTAGTGTTCTTCCTTTTGTTCTTGGTGTTCTTATGAGTCTTCAAAGTGTTCTTGAGTCTTCTTTGTGTTTTGATCTTAAAATTTTTAAGTTTGGTGTTCCCTGGTGTTTTCCCTCCAAAATTTTCGAAAATAAGGAGCATCAGATCTAAAAATTTTAAGTCTTGTGTCTTTTATGTGTTTTTCTCTTTCATCATAAAATTCAAAATTAAAAAAAATATCTTTTCTAACTGGTTTTAAACTATATTTTTGAAATTTTTTTCAGATTTCAATTTCAAAATTTTTCAAATATTTATTTTAATTGTTAATTTTCTTTCTTTATTTATTTTACTTTTATTTTTATTTCGGTTTTTATTTTATTTTATTTTATTATTTCAAAAATCAATTTTCTTTATATAATAAATTAAATAAAATAAACAATATCAACATCCATACCATCTCCCTTGCTCCATCATGGAACTAAGTGGAAATGAATAGTCCAGGAGGACTCTAGGGTCATATGCTAACCCCACTACTGCTTCATATGGGAATAGTATCTATATACCCTCCATTGGAGTTAGTAGCTTTGAGTTGAATCCTCAGCTCATTATTATGGTGCAGCAAAGCTGCCAGTATTATGGTCTTCCACATGAAGAACCTACAGAGTTTCTGGCACAATTTTTACAAATTGCTGACACAGTACATGATAAAGAAGTAGATCAGGATGTCTACAGATTATTACTGTTTCCATTCGCTATAAAAGATCAAGCTAAGAGGTGGTTAAATAACCAACCTAAGGACAGCATAAGGACATGGAAACAGCTGTCAGAAAAATTCCTGAATCACTATTTTCCTCCAAAACGGATGACACAGCTAAGGCTAAGCATCTAAGGCTTCAAACAAGGAGATAATGAATCCCTTTATGATGCCTGGGAGAGATACAGAGAGATGCTAAGAAAATGCCCCTCTGAAATGTTTTCAGAGTGGGTGCAATTAGACATCTTCTACTATGGGCTTACAGAAAAAGCTCAGATTTCTCTAGATCACTCAGCTGGTGGATCTATACATATGAGAAAAACAATTGAAGAAGCTCAAGAGCTTATTGATACAGTTGCCAGAAATCAGCATCTGTACCTAAGCAGTGAATCTTCCATGAAAGAAGAAGCTAAAATAGTAACTACTGAACTCAGTCCTGTAGATCAGGCTAATGAATTCAATCAGCAATTAGACTTTCTAACAAAACAGCTAGCCGATTTTAAGGAGATATTACAAGAAACAAGAATGGCTAATATGGATATGGAAGTTCAGTTGAAGCAAACAGAAAAGCAAATGTCAAAACAAATAACAAAAGAATGCCAAGCAGTTCAATTAAGAAGTGGGAAAACATTAAATACCTCACTTCAAAGCAGCAGGAAGCCAAGAAATGAACAATTGGCTACTCAAAATCCCTCTGAGGACAATCAGAGCCCAAAGAGGAACAATGCTGGCGCTAAACGCCCAGACCATGCTCAGTTCTGGCATTCAACGCCAGAAACAAGCAATGAATCGGCGTTGAACGCCCAAAGGAAGCACAGTTCAGGCGTTCAAACACCAAAAACAGATAAGGAGCTGGCGTCTAACGCCACTCCTGCTTCCACCCCTGGCATTCAAATGCCAGTGGGAGATCAGACACATACAAGTGCTAATAACAACCCCCTCAAAAAAGGCTTCTCAACCCACACTTGTAGGCAATAAACCTACAGCAACTAAGGTTGAGGAATATAAAGCCAAAATGCCTTATCCTCAGAAACTCCGCCAAGCGGAACAGGATAAGAAATTTGCCCGCTTTGCAGACTATCTCAGGACTCTTGAAATAAAGATTCGGTTTACAGAAGCACTTGAGCAAATACCCTCTTATGCTAAGTTCATGAAAGAGATCTTAAGTCATAAGAAGGATTGGAGGGAAACTGAGAAAGTTTACCTCACTGAAGAATGTAGTGCAGTCATTCTGAAAAGCTTACCTGAGAAGCTTAAAGATCCGGGAAGCTTTATGATACCATGCACATTAGAAGGTACTTGTATCAAGCAAGCTCTATGTGATCTTGGGGCAAGTATTAATCTAATACCTGCAGCTACTATCAGAAAGCTTGGGTTGATTGATGAAGTTAAACCAACTCAGATATGTCTGCAACTTGCTGATGGCTCCATTAAATACCCATCAAGCGTGATTGAAGACATGATTGTCAAGGTTGGGCCATTTGCCTTTCCCACTGACTTTGTGGTGCTGGAAATGGAGGAGCACAAGAGTGCAACTCTCATTCTGGGAAGACCTTTTCTAGCAACTGGCCGAACCCTCATTGATGTTCAAAAAGGGGAAGTAACTCTGAGAGTCAATGAGGATGAGTTCAAGTTGAATGTTGTCAAAGCCATGCAGCATCCAGACACCCAAAATGACTGCATGAGCGTTGATATTATTGACTCTCTGGTAAAAGAGGTCAATATGGCTGAGAGTCTTGAATCAGAGCTAGAGGACATCTTTAAAGATATTCAGCCTGATCTGGAGGAATCAGAGAGAATAATAGAACATCTGAAAATCCCTCAGGAAGAGGAGAAACTCCTAAACCCGAGCTCAAACCATTACCACCATCCCTGAAATATGCCTTTCTGGGAGAAGGTGATACCTTTCCTGTAATCATAAGCTCTACCTTAGAGCCACAGGAAGAGGAAGCACTAATTCAAGTGCTAAGGACACACAAGATAGCTCTTGGGTGGTCCATCAGTGATCTCAAGGGCATTAGCCCAGCCAGATGCATGCACAAGATCTTACTGGAGGGTGACGCCAAGCCAGTGGTTCAACTACAAAGGCGGCTGAATCCAGCCATGAAGGAGGTGGTGCAGAAAGAGGTCACTAAATTACTAGAGGCTGGGATTATTTATCCTATTTCTGATAGCCCCTGGGTAAGCCTTGTCCAAGTCGTCCCTAAGAAAGGTGGCATGACAGTGGTTCATAATGAAAAAAATGAAATGGTTCCTACAAGAACAATTACAGAGTGGCGTATGTGTATTGATTATAGAAGGCTCAATACAGCTACCAAAAAGGATCATTTTCCTTTACCATTCATAGACCAAATGCTAGAAAGACTAGCAGGTCATGAATACTACTACTTCCTGGATGGATATTCAGGTTATAATCAAATTGCAGTAGATCTCCAGGATCAAGAGAAAACAGCATTCACATGTCCATATGGAGCATTTACATACAGAAGGATGCCATTTGGCTTGTGCAATGCACTTGCAACCTTTCAAAGGTGCATGTTCTCAATTTTCTCTGATATGGTGGAAAAATTTCTAGAAGTCTTCATGGATGACTTTTCAGTATTTGGAGACTCATTCAGCTCCTGTCTTGACCATCTAGCACTTGTTCTAAAGAGATGCCAAGAGACCAACCTAGTTTTAAACTGGGAGAAATATCACTTTATGGTGACTGAAGGAATTGTCCTTGGGCACAAAATCTCGAACAGGGGAATAGAGGTGGATCAAGCTAAGATAGAGGTAATTGAAAAATTACCACCACCAGCCAATGTTAAGGCAATCAGAAGCTTTCTGGGGCATGCATGATTCTATAGGAGGTTTATAAAGGATTTTTCAAAAATTACCAAACCTCTAAGTAATCTGCTAGCTACTGACACGCCATTTATCTTTGATAAGGAGTGTCTGCGGGCGTTTGAGACTCTGAAAGCTAAGCTGGTCACAGCACCAGTCATCTCTGCACCAGACTGGACATTACCATTTGAATTAATGTGTGATGCCAGTGACCATGCCATTGGTGCAGTGTTGGGACAGAGACATGACAAGCTTCTGCACGTCATTTACTATGCCAATCGTGTTTTAAATGACGCACAGAAGAATTACACAACCACAGAAAAAGAGCTGCTTGCAGTGGTTTACGCTATTGACAAGTTTAGATCCTATTTAGTAGGATCAAAAGTGATTGTGTACACTGATCATGCTGCTCTTAAATATCTACTCACAAAGCAGGATTCAAAACCCAGACTTATCAGATGGGTGTTGCTTCTGCAAGAGTTTGATATAGAAATAAAAGGTAGAAAAGGGACAGAAAACCAAGTAGCAGATCACCTGTCCCGAATAGAACCAGTAGAAGGGGCGTCCCTCCCTCTTACTGAAATCTCTGAAACCTTTCTGGATGAGCAACTCTTTGCCATCCAGGAAGTGCCATGGTTTGCAGACATTGCAAACTACAAGGCAGTAAGGTTCATACCCAAAGAGTACAGTAGGCAGCAATCAAAGAAGTTGATCACGGATGCAAAGTACTATCTTTGGGATGAACAATATCTCTTCAAGAGATGTGCAGACGGAGTAATTCGTAGATGTGTGCCTAAAGAAGAAGCGCAGAGGATCCTATGGCACTGCCATGGATCACAGTATGGAGGCCATTTTGGAAGTGAGCGAACAGCCACAAGAGTCCTCCAATGTGGCTTCTACTGGCCTACTCTCTATAAAGATTCCCGAGTGTTTGTGCTTAATTGCGACAGTTGCCAAAGATCTGGCAATCTGCCTCACAGTTATGCCATGCCTCAACAAGGGATCTTGGAGATTGAGTTGTTTGATGTATGGGGTATTGACTTCATGGGACCTTTCCCACCATCATACTCAAACACTTATATTCTGGTGGCGGTGGATTATGTATCCAAATGGGTAGAAGCTATTGCTACACCCACTAATGACACTAAGACAATGTTAAAATTCCTCCAGAAACATATCTTCAGCAGATTTGGCACCCCTAGAGTACTAATCAGTGATGGGGGTACTCATTTCTGCAATAAACAGCTCTATTCTGCTTTGGTTCGTTATGGAGTTAGCCACAGGGTGGACACTCCATATCACCCACAGACTAATGGGCAAGCTGAAGTCTCAAATAGAGAACTCAAAAGAATCCTGGAACGGACTGTAATTAACCGTAGAAGGGATTGGGCAAGAAGCTTGGATGATGCTCTGTGGGCATACAGAACAGCATTCAAGACCGCTATAGGGACCTCTCCATACCAGCTTGTGTATGGAAAGGCATGTCACTTGCCAGTGGAACTGGAACACAAGGCCTACTGGGCAACCAGATTCTTAAACCTTAATTCTAGGCTCAAATTATTCCCCGGAAATTAAAATCCCGGTGGAGAGGTCCATATGTGATTACAAGTGTATCACTGGTGGACGAAATTGTGATCACTGTTCTGTTCAAGTTGTTTGTCTTTGTATGGATATACCCTTAGGGCACTGTTTATTCTCACAACTCCGTTCAACTAACCAGCAAGTGTACTGGGTCGTCCAAGTAATAAACCTTACGTGAGTAAGGGTCGAATCCACAGAGATTGTTGGTATGAAGCAAGCTATGGTCACCTTGCAAATCTCAGTTAGGCAGATTAAAATGGTTTATGGATTTAGAAAATAAAAATAAGAAAATAGATTATATGTAAAAAAGGGATAGAACACTTATGCAGATTTATTGGTGGGAATTTCAGATAAGCGGATGGAGATGCTGTAGGGCTCTTGGACGCCTGCTCTCCTACTCCTTCTACTCAGTCCTTCTTACTCCTTTCCATGGCAAGCTTTGTATAGGGGTTCACCATCAACTGTGGCTACTTTCATTCCTCACGGGGAAATATCCTGTGCGGCTGTCACTCGCACAGCTAACCAGTCTGGAGGCATCACCCATGGCTGATGGCTACATCCCATCCTCGCAGTGAAAACTATGCTAACGCACTCTGTCACAGTACGGCTAATCACCGGTTGGTTCCCGCTCCTACTGGAATAGAATCCCTCTTTTGCGTCTGTCACTAACGCCCAGCAGGTTAAAGTTTGAAGCACGTCACGGTCATTCATTACCGGAATCCTACTCGGAATACCACAGACAAGGTGAGACTTTCCGGATTCCCAGGATCCTACTCGGAATACCACAGACAAGGTGAGACTTTCCGGATCCTCATAAATGCCGCCATCTATCTAGCTTATACCACGAAGATTCTGTTGGGAATCTAAGAGATACGCATTCAAGCTCTGTTGCATGTAGAACGGAAGTGGTTGTCAATCACTCACATTCATAAGTGAGAATAATAATGAGGGTAATCTGACTCATCACATTCATCATGTTCTTGGGTACGAATGAATATCTTGGAATAAGAATAAGAGAGATTTGAATAAAAGATAATAGAACTTCATTAATACTTGAGGTACAGCAGAGCTCCACACCCTTAATCTATGGTGTGCAGAAACTCCACCGTTGAAAATACATAAGCAAAGAGTTCAGGCATGGCCGAATGGCCAGCCTCTCTAACGTGATCAATGATCTCCTAAGATGAAGAATAAAACAAAACTGAGACCAAAGATTAAACGTGGTCAAAAGACATCTAATACATTAGATAAATGTTCTATTTATACTAGACTAGCTCCTAGGGTTTACATGAGTAAGTAATTGATGCATAAATCCACTTCCGGGGCCCACTTGGTGTATGCTTGGGCTGAGCTTGATCAATCCACGAGTTGAGGCTTCTCTTGGAGTTGAACCCCGAGTTATGACGTGTTTTGGGCGTTCAACTCCGGATCATGACGTTTTTCTGGCGTTTAACTCCAGACAGCAGCTTGTACTTGGCGTTCGACGCCAAGTTACGTCGTTAATCTTCGAATAAAGTATGGACCATTATATATTGCTGGAAAGCCCTGGATGTCTACTTTCCAACGTCGTTGAGAGCGCGCCAATTGGAGTTCTGTAGCTCCAGAAAATCCATTTCGAGTGCAGAGAGGTCAGAATCCAACAGCATCAGCAGTCCTTTTGTCAGCCTTCTTCAGAGTTTTGCTCAAATCCCTCAATTTCAGTCAGAATTTACCTGAAATCACAGAAAAACACACAAACTCATAGTAAAGTCCAGAAATGTGAATTTAACATAAAAACTAATGAAAACATCCCTAAAAGTAGCTCAAACTTACTAAAAACTATATGAAAACAATGCCAAAAAGCGTATAAATTATCCGCTCATCACAACACCAAACTTAAATTGTTGCTTGTCCCCAAGCAACTAAAAATCAAATAGGATAAAAAGAAGAGAATATACTATAAAGTCCAAAATATCAATGACTATTAATTTAATTAGATGAGCGGGACTTGTAGCTTTTTGCTTCTGAACAGTTTTGGCATCTCACTTTTTCCTTTGAAGTTTAGAGTGATTGGCTTCTCTAGGAACTTAGAATTTCAGATAGTGTTATTGACTTTCCTAGTTAGGCATGTTGATTCTTGAACACAGCTATTTTATGAGTCTTGGCTGTGGCCCTAAGCACTTTGTCTTCCAGTATTACCACCGGATACACAAATGCCACAGACACATAACTGGGTGAACCTTTTCAGATTGTGACTTAGCTTTGCTAAAGTCCCCAGTTAGTGGTGTCCAGAGCTCTTAAGCACACTCTTTAACTTTGGATCACGACTTTAACCATTCAGTCTCAAGCTTTTCACTTGGACCTTCATGACACAAGCACATGAATAGGGATAGCTTGATTTAGCCGCTTAGGCCTGGATTTAATTTCCTTGGGCCCTCCTATCCATTGATGCTCAAAGCCTTGGATCCTTGCTACCCCTGCCTTTTGGTTTTAAGGGCTATTGGCTTTTTCTGCTTGCTTTTTATTTTTCTTTCTCAATTTTTCGCCAATTTTTTTTTCACAAGCTTTTGCTTTTTCACTGCTTTTTCTTGCTTCAAGAATCAATTTCATGATGTTTTTCAGATCATCAATAACATTTCTCTTTGTTCATCATTCTTTCAAGAGCCAACAATTTTAACACTCATAAACAACAATATCAAAAGACATATGCACTGTTCATTCATTCATTCAGAAAACAAAAATTATTGCCACCACATCAATATAATTAAATTAAATTCACTAATAATTTCGAAAATTATGTACTTCTTGTTCTTTTGAATTAAAACATTTTTCTTTTAAGAGAGGTGAAAGACTAATGGATTTTATTCATAGCTTTAAGGCATGGTTACACACTAATGATCATGAAGTAGAGACACAAAAACATAGATAAACATAACACTTAAAAACCGAAAACAGAAAGAAAATAAAGAACAAGGAATGAATCCACCTCTAGTGGCGTCTTCTTCTTGAAGGACCAATGATGTTCTTCAACTCTTCTATGTCCCTTCCTTGCCTTTGTTGCTCCTCCCTCATTGCTTTTTGATCTTCTCTTATTTCTTGGAGAGTGAGGGCGTGTTCATGATGTTCCACCCTTAGTTGTTCAACATTATGGCTCAAGTCTTCCAAAGAGGTACTAAGTTGCTCCCAATAGTTGTTGGGAGGAAAGTGCATTCCTTGAGGCATTTGTTGATGATGAACTTCCTCATGTTCTTCTTGAGGGCCGTGAGGAACTTCTCTTGTTTGCTCCATCCTTTTCTTGGTGATGGGCTTGTCTTCCTCAATGGAGACATCTCCATCTATGATAACTCTGGCTGAATAACATAGATGGCATATGAGGTGGGGGAAGGCTAGCCGTGCCATATATGAAGGCTTGTCAGCTATTTTGTAGAGTTCATTGGCTATGACTTCATGAACCTCCACTTCCTCTCCAATCATGATGCTATGAATCATGATGGCCCGATCCACAGTAACTTCAGATCGGTTGCTTGTAGGGATGATGGATCTTTGGATGAACTCCAACCATCCTCTAGCTACAGGCTTGAGGTCCAGTCTTCTTAGTTGGACTGGTTTGCCTTTGGAGTCTACTCTCCATTGGGCGCCTTCCACACAAATGTCCATTAGGACTTGGTCCAACTTTTGATTGAAGTTGACCCTTCTTGTGTAGGGGCGTTCATCACCTTGCATCATGGGTAGATGAAACGCCAACCTCACATTTTCCGGACTGAAATCTAAGTATTTCCCCCGAACCATTGTGAGATAGTTCTTTGGATTCGGGTTCATACTTTGATCATGGTTCCTAGTGATCCATGCATTAGCATAGAACTCTTGAACCATCAATAATCCGACTTGTTGCATGGGGTTGGTTATGACTTCCCATCCTCTTCTTTGGATCTCATATCGGATTTCCGGATACTCATTCTTTTTGAGCTTGAAAGGGACCTCGGGGATCACCTTTTTCTTTGCCACAACATCATAGAAGTGGTCTTGATGGCTTTTGGAGATGAATCTCTCCTTTTCCCATGATTCGGAAGTGGAAGCTTTTGCCTTCCCTTTTCCTTTTCTTGAGGAAACTTCGGTCTTGGGTGCCATTGATGGTGAATGAAAAATAAAAAGCTTAGGCTTTTTACCACACCAAACTTAAAATTTGCTCGTCCTCGAGCAAAAAAGAAAAGAAGAGTAGAAGAAGAAGAAGAGAATGTGGAAGAGGGGGAGAGAAGTGGGTTCGGCTATATGAGAGAAGAATGGGTAGTGTTGTGTGAAAATGAAGAAGAAAGGAGAGGTATTTATAGGGAGGGGGGAGGGTTAGGTTTCGGCCATTGTGGGTGGGAAAGGGTGGGAAATTGAATTTGAATTTGATGAGGGTAGGTGGGGTTTATGGGGAAGAGGAGGTTGATGTGAATGGTGCATGGGGAAATTGGGAAGAGGGGTTGAGGTGATTGGTGAAGGTTTTTGGGAAGTGTGACATTGAAAATGAGATTTGGATTAGGAGAGTGTGATTAGGATTAAAAGAAAAGGTAGGTGGGGATCCTGTGGGGTCCACAGATCCTGAGGTGGGGATCCTGTGGGGTCCACAGATCCTGAGGTGAAAAGAAATACCATTCCTTCACCCTATAGGCGTGTAAATTGCCTTCATGCATCATTCTGGCGTTCAAACGCCCATTGGTGCATGTTCTGGGCGTTAAACGCCCATGTGATGCTTGTTTCTGGCGTTGAACGCCAGTTTCAAGCTTGTTTCTGGCGTTCAGCGCCAGATTGTCCTCTGCGTGCGCATCCTGGCGTTAAACGCCAGGATGTAGCTTGTTTTGGGCGTTCAGCGCCAGGAAGATGCTCTGTTCTGGCGTTGAACGCCCGCCAAATGCATCTTCTAGGCGTTGAACGCCAGCCCGTGCGTCCTCCAGGGTGAAAAAATTTTTTCTTCTGTTTTTGACTCTGTTTTTAATTTTTCTGATTTTTTTCGTGACTCCTCATGATCATGTACCTAATTAAACACAAAAATGACAAAGAAACAAAATAAAATTAGATAAATAAAATTGGGTTGCCTCCCAACAAGCGCTTCTTTAATGTCAATAGCTTGACAGTGGCTCTCATGGAACCACAAGATGATCAGGTCAATTTAGTGTGTTGTCTCCACACCAAACTTTAGAGTTTGGATATGGGGTTTGAACACCAAACTTAGAGTTTGGTTGTGGCCTCACGACACCAAACGTAGAGTTTGACTGTGTGGGCTCTTCTTGACCTTGAACTGAGAGAAGCTCTTCATGCTTACTCTCTTTTGTCACAGAGGGATGGCCATGTGCTTGAAACACAAGGTATTTCCCATTCAGTTGAAGGACTAACTCTCCTCTGTTGACATCTATCACAGCTTCTGCTGTGGCTAGGAAAGGTCTTCCTAGTATGATGCATTCATCATCTTCCTTCCTAGTGTCTAGGATAATGAAATCAGTAGGGATGTAAAGGCCTTCAACCTTTACTAGCATGTCCTCTACTATCCCATGAGCTTCTCTCATGGACTTGTCTGCCAATTGTAATGAGAACAAGGCAGGTTGTACCTCAATGATCCCTAGCTTCTCCATTACAGAGAGTGGCATAAGGTTTATTCCTGACCTAAGATCACATAGAGCTTTCTCAAAGCTCATGGTGCCAATGGTGCAAGGTATTAAGAACTTGCCAGGATCTTGTCTCTTTTGAGGTAGAGTTTCTTGAATCCAAGTATCCAAATCACTAATGAGCAAGGGAGGTTCACTTTCCCAAGTCTCATTACCAAATAGCTTGGTATTCAGTTTCATGATAGCTCCTAGATATTGAGCAACTTGCTCACCAGTCACATCTTCATCCTCTTCAGAGGACGAATAATAGTCAGAGCTCATGAATGGCAGAAGGAGATTTAATGGAATCTCTATGGTCTCTGTATGAGCCTCAGATTCCTCAGGATCCTTAATAGGAAACTCCTTCTTGCTTGAAGGACATCCCAGGAGGTCTTCCCCACTAGGATTTTCGTCCTCCTCCTCCCTAGTGCATTCGGCCACTTTGATTAAATCAATGGCCTTGCACTCTCCTTTTGGATTCTCTTCTGTATTGCTTGGGAGAATACTGGGAGGAGTTTCAATAACTTTCTTACTCAGCTGGCCTACTTGTGCCTCCAAATTCCTAATGGAGGATCTTGTTTCATTCATGAAACTGAAAGTGGCCTTTGATAGATCAGAGACTATATTGGCTAAATTAGAATTATTTTGTTCAGAGTTCTCTGTCTGTTGCTGAGAAGATGATGGATATGGCTTACTATTATTCAGCCTATTGCGTCCACCATTGTTAAAACCTTGTTGAGGTTTTTGTTGATCCTTCCATGAGAAATTTGGATGATTTCTCCATGATGAGTTATAGGTGTTTCCATAAGGTTCACCTAAGTAATTAACCTCTGCCATGGCAGGGTTCTCAGGATCATAAGCTTCTTCAGAAGCTACCTCTCTAGTACTGTTGGATGCATGTTGCAATCCATTCAGATTTTGAGAGATCATGTTGACCTGTTGAGTCAACACTTTGTTCTGAGCCAGTATGGCATTCAGAGCATCAATTTCAAGAACTCCTTTCTTCTGAGGGACCCCATTATTCACGGAATTCCTCTCAGAGGTATACATGAACTGGTTGTTAGCAACCATGTCAATGAGTTCTTGAGCCTCTTCAGGCGTTTTCTTCAGGTGAATAGATCCACCTGCAGAATGGTCCAGTGACATTTTCGAAAATTCAGAGAGGCCATAATAGAATATATCTAATAGGGTCCATTCTGAAAACATGTCAGATGGACATCTTTTGGTCAACTGCTTGTATCTTTCCCAAGCTTCATAGAGGGATTCACCATCTTTTTGTTTGAAGGTTTGAACATCCACTCTCAGCTTGCTCAGCTTTTGAGGAGGAAAGAATTTATCTAAGAAGGCAGTGACCAGCTTATCCCAGGAGTCCAGGCTATCCTTAGGTTGTGAATCCAACCATATTCTAGCTCTGTCTCTTACAGCAAAAGGGAAAAGCATGAGTCTGTAGACTTCAGGATTAACTCCATTCGTCTTTACAGTATCACAGACCTGCAAGAACTCAGTTAAGAACTGATAAGGATCTTCAGATGGAAGTCAATAAAACTTGCAGTTTTGTTGCATTAATGCAACTAGTTGAGGCTTAAACTCAAAGTTATTGGCTCCAATGGCAGGAATGGAGATGCTTCTTCCATCAAACTTGGATGTTGGTTTTGTGAAGTCACCAAGCATTCTCCTTGCATTATTATTATTATTATTTTCGGCTGCCATCTCCTTCTCTTGTTCGAAAATTTCTGAAAGGTTATTTCTGGATTGTTGTAATTTAGCTTCTCTTAATTTTCTCTTCAGAGTCCTTTCAGGTTCTGGATCAGCTTCAACAAGAGTGCCTTTATCCTTGTTCCTGCTCATAAGAAAGAGAAGAAAACAAGAAAAGAAAAAGGAATCCTCTATGTTACAGTATAGAGATTCCCTTATGTTAGTAGAAGAAGAAAGAGGTGGAAGAATGAAGAAGGAGGTTCGGATTTGTGGATGAAGAGAGGTGAAGAGAAGTGTTAGTAATTAATTAATTAAATAGAAGAAGAAAAGAGAAGAGAAATTTCGAAAATAATTTTTGAAAAAGAAGTTAGTAATTTCGAAAATTAAAAATAAAATAAGTTTAAAATTAAAATTTAAAACAATTAAAAAGAATTTTTGAAAAAGAGAGGGAGAATTTTCGAAAATTAGAGAGGGATAGGTAGTTAGTTGGTTTTGAAAAAGATAAGAAACAAACAAAAAGTTAGTTAGTTGATTGAAAGAGATTTGAAATCAAATTTTGAAAAAGATAAGAAGATAAGAAAAAGATAAGATATTTTGAAATCAAATTTTGAAAAGATAAAAGTTTTGAAAAAAAAAATAAGATAAAAGATAAAAAGATATATTTGAAAAAGATATTTGAAAAAGATTTAATTTTTAAAAATTACTTAACTAACAAGAAACTACAAGATAGGATTCTAGAATTTAAAGATTGAACCTTTCTTAACAAGAAAGTAACAAACTTCAAATTTTTTGAACCAATCACATTACTTGTTAATTACTTTTCGAAAATTAGATATAAAAGATAAGAAAAAGATTTTGAAAATATTTTGAAAAAGATTTTTGAAATTTTCGAAAATGCTAAAAAAAATGAAAAAGATATGATTTTTGAAAAAGATTTTGAAAAGATAAGATTTTTAAAATTGAAATTTTGACTTGACTTGTAAGAAACAACTAATTTTAAAAATTTTTTGACCAAGTCAACCCAAAATTTCGAAATTTTGGAGGGAAATAAGGAAAAGATATTTTTGATTTTAAAATTTTAAAGAAAAACACAAAAATGACCCAAAACATGAAAATTTTGGATCAAGACACAAGATGCATGCAAGAATGCTATGAATGTCAAGATGAACACCAAGAACACTTTGAAGATCATGATGAACATCAAGAACATAATTTTTAAAAATTTTTAATGCAAAGAAAACATGCAAGACACCAAACTTAAAAATTTTTAATGCTTGAAAAATATGAATGCAAAAATGCACATGAAAAACAAGAAAAGACACAAAACAAGAAAACATCAAGATCAAACAAGAAGACTTATCAAGAACAACTTGAAGATCATGAAGAACACTATGAATGCATGAGATTTTCGAAAAAATGCAAGAAAAATTTTAAAAGCATGCAATTGACATCAAACTTAAAAATTAACACAAGACTCAAACAAGAAACACAAAATATTTTTGATTTTTATGATTTTATGATTTTTTTGTATTTTTATTTTAATTTTTTCGAAAATATAGTTTGGAAAAACGAAAAATAAAAAGAAAAAACTTTGAAAAAGATTTTTGAAAAGAAAATTACCTAATCTGAGCAACAAGATGAACCGTCAGTTGTCCATACTCGAACAATCCCCGGCAACGGCGCCAAAAACTTGGTGTTGTTGCCGGATCAACTTGGTGCTGTGGTTGCACGTAATTGTAATTCAAACATTCCCCGGCAACGGCGCCAAAAACTTGGTGGACGAAATTGTGATCACTGTTCTGTTCAAGTTGTTTGTCTTTGTATGGATATACCCTTAGGGCACTGTTTATTCTCACAACTCCGTTCAACTAACCAGAAGTGTACTGGGTCGTCCAAGTAATAAACCTTACGTGAGTAAGGGTCGAATCCACAGAGATTGTTGGTATGAAGCAAGCTATGGTCACCTTGCAAATCTCAGTTAGGCAGATTAAAATGGTTTATGGATTTAGAAAATAAAAATAAGAAAATAGATTATATGTAAAAAAGGGATAGAACACTTATGCAGATTTATTGGTGGGAATTTCAGATAAGCGGATGGAGATGCTGTAGGGCTCTTGGACGCCTGCTCTCCTACTCCTTCTACTCAGTCCTTCTTACTCCTTTCCATGGCAAGCTTTGTATAGGGGTTCACCATCAACTGTGGCTACTTTCATTCCTCACGGGGAAATATCCTGTGCGGCTGTCACTCGCACAGCTAACCAGTCTGGAGGCATCACCCATGGCTGATGGCTACATCCCATCCTCGCAGTGAAAACTATGCTAACGCACTCTGTCACAGTACGGCTAATCACCGGTTGGTTCCCGCTCCTACTGGAATAGAATCCCTCTTTTGCGTCTGTCACTAACGCCCAGCAGGTTAAAGTTTGAAGCACGTCACGGTCATTCATTACCAGAATCCTACTCGGAATACCACAGACAAGGTGAGACTTTCCGGATTCCCAGGATCCTACTCGGAATACCACAGACAAGGTGAGACTTTCCGGATCCTCATAAATGCCGCCATCTATCTAGCTTATACCACGAAGATTCTGTTGGGAATCTAAGAGATACGCATTCAAGCTCTGTTGCATGTAGAACGGAAGTGCTTGTCAATCACTCACATTCATAAGTGAGAATAATAATGAGGGTAATCTGACTCATCACATTCATCATGTTCTTGGGTACGAATGAATATCTTGGAATAAGAATAAGAGAGATTTGAATAAAAGATAATAGAACTTCATTAATACTTGAGGTACAGCAGAGCTCCACACCCTTAATCTATGGTGTGCAGAAACTCCACCGTTGAAAATACATAAGCAAAGAGTTCAGGCATGGCCGAATGGCCAGCCTCTCTAACGTGATCAATGATCTCCTAAGATGAAGAATAAAACAAAACTGAGACCAAAGATTAAACGTGGTCAAAAGACATCTAATACATTAGATAAATGTTCTATTTATACTAGACTAGCTCCTAGGGTTTACATGAGTAAGTAATTGATGCATAAATCCACTTCCGGGGCCCACTTGGTGTATGCTTGGGCTGAGCTTGATCAATCCACGAGCTGAGGCTTCTCTTGGAGTTGAACTCCGAGTTATGACGTGTTTTGGGCGTTCAACTCCGGATCATGACGTTTTTCTGGCGTTTAACTCCAGACAGCAGCTTGTACTTGGCGTTCGACGCCAAGTTACGTCGTTAATCTTCGAATAAAGTATAGACCATTATATATTGCTAGAAAGCCCTGGATGTCTACTTTCCAACGTCGTTGAGAGCGCGCCAATTGGAGTTCTGTAGCTCCAGAAAATCCATTTCGAGTGCAGAGAGGTCAGAATCCAACAGCATCAGCAGTCCTTTTGTCAGCCTTCTTCAGAGTTTTGCTCAAATCCCTCAATTTCAGTCAGAATTTACCTGAAATCACAGAAAAACACACAAACTCATAGTAAAGTCCAGAAATGTGAATTTAACATAAAAACTAATGAAAACATCCCTAAAAGTAGCTCAAACTTACTAAAAACTATATGAAAACAATGCCAAAACGCGTATAAATTATCCGCTCATCAATCACCATATGGATACGTAGAGCTTCAGGATAATGACTCTAACAAAAAATTCATTGTTAATGGACAGAGAGTTAAACATTATCTTGAAAGCAATTTTGAGCAAGAATGCTCAAAACTGAGACTTGATTAAAACTCAGTAATAAGTCCAGCTAAAGACAACAAAGAAGCGCTTGTTGGGAGGCAACCCAGCCATTTACAAAATTTAATTTTATTTGTTTTTGTTAATTAATTGATTTTTACAGGTATATGTCAAAGTATCTTCAAGGTAAAATAGCAATTGCTTGAATTCACAAAGTTACAAGGGAATTTGGAAGCTCACTGGTGTGAAAAAGCTAGTAAGAAACATTTTGGGCGTTGAATACCCAAAAGAAGCACCCACTGGACGTTCAACACCAGTGAGGGTAGCCATCTGGGCGTTAAACGCCAGAAAGGAGCATCTTCTGGGCGTTGAACGCCAGAAAGAAGCACCTTCTGGGCGTTTCACGCCAGATTGACAGCGTTCTGGGCGTTCAGAAAAACGCCCAGTGACAAAGGACTTCCTGGCATTCAACGCCAGAAAGAAGCAACAGCTGGGCGTTGAACGCCCAGGAGAAGCAGCAATTGGGCGTTAAATGCCCAAAACATGCAGCGTTTGGGCGTTTAACGCCAAGATTGTGGGGAGGAGGTAATTTCGTTTTCAATTAAAATTTTTTCCAATTTTCACGTTTCAATTCATGATTTCTTGCATAAACATGTTACAAACTCTCATCTTTCAACTTTAATTTCAAAAATTTTTTAATCCTAAACATATTTCTTGATTTTTCTTTAATTTCTTTTCAAAACTCATCTATCTTTTTGAACTCTTTTCAAATCTTTTTAATTTCTTCTCATATCTTTTTCAACTCATCATATCTTTTGAATTTCGAATTTGCCTCTCCTACTATTCCTCTCCTTTCCTTTCTTTTGCTTGAGGACAAGCAAACCTCTAAGTTTGGTGTGATTCGCCATGATCACTGAGCTAAAACTCATCAAGATCATGGCAACTAAGGGAACAGGAAGAGCAAGGATGTGACTTAAAGGAACTGAAGCGTTAGAAATTATCTCTTGAAGGACCAAGCACCCCACAGACTAGAGGAACATCCACTTCCCAAAATAAAGGCCGTTGAGTTCTAATCTTTGCCTTAACTCTGTGATAACTGTTCTTATTAGGAATTTACCTTAGAAGTTATATATTAGTAGTAGTAATTAGTATCTCTACTTTGATTTTAATTCCAATTAAGTTATAATTTATTTTTCTCATCATCATCAAACATGAATAAGATAGTAGATTTTTAGAATAAAGAAGCAATATTTTTTTTTGAGTTCTTAATAAGAAAAATTCTAAATATTTATATGTGGTGGCAATACTTTTTGTCTTCTGAATGAATGCTTGAACAGTGCATATTTTTGATCTTGTTGTTTATGAATGTTAAAATTGTTGGCTCTTGAAAGAATGATGAAAAAGAGAAATGTTATTGATGATCTAAAAAATCAAAAAAATTGATTCTTGAAGTAAGAAAAAGCAGTGAAAAAGCAAAAGCTTGTGCAAAAAAAATAATGATTGCGGCTTGATTGCGGCTTTCTGAAAGGCGTCCAATCCTTCTGGAGCAGGTGGAAGATCTAAGGCTCGCTGAATGGCTTCTTCTGTAATAGGGACTTGCTTCTGACGTATATAGACAGACTGCAGGGGTGGCAGGTGGAAGTTGGAGTAAAACTCAATTACCCAAGAAAGATTGACCTGTCGTGGCTGTCTCTGTAAAAATCCCCAGTGTCTTTGGGCAATTTGCGGCTCAACAAAGGCGGCAATACGAGGCGGAAGGATGAGAAGGTATTCGTTGTTGTAATTTCGAGCTGCCAGAATAGGAAACATCTGCTTACAGTAGCGATTCGGGAATCGTGCAGTGTCCTTTGCTGGGAAAGCTCTCTCCTTTTCATCAACCTTTATGATCCTTTTAATTCTTTTTGTTGAGGGCTTGACTGCAGTTGAAGAAGGTTCTGCCACTAATGCTCTTTTTGTTTCTTTCCTTACTGTGGGTTTGGGGGTAGCTTTCTCTTTACCTTTCTTAGTGGCCATTCTGAAAAAAGGAAGAGAAAGTAAATTAAATTTAAAAAGATAAAGCAAGGAAGAAGGTTGAGTGAGTGATAGTCAATGCACGGTAAAGATGAATGAAGGGAACACATGGTCATGACAACATGTGAAAAGTTCATCAAAGGGAATAAAATAAGTGCATTAGAGGGTAAGTGGATGCAAGATATTTATTGGCATGCCGGCAAGGGCATGAGTAGCATAGATCAAGCATCACTTCGTAACAAACTATCACGTTTGTATTGACAATTGAATTCACTTAATATAATAATAAAGGGAATTTGTGAAAAGCAGGCATTAAATAGTAGAATAGAATAATGTAGAAAAGGGCATGATGCCATATGGACTTTTTCACAAACACATAGCATGCATAGTAACTAAGGTATGGAAAGTATTAGATTAAACATGCAAGCAACCCTAAAAGAAATATATAATTGTCAAACATTATTTTTAACAATTCACAAGTAAAACAATGACCCAAATAAATTCCAACACCAATTAAAAGAAAGAAGAAAAGAAAAGGGAAAGAAAATATGGATAGTGAAAGTAATAGGAAAAGAAAAGAAAAGAAAATAACATATAAAATTAAGAAGAATAATAGAAAAGTAAGGGGAGAAGAAGAAAAGGAAACATTTTTAATGGGGGTGAGAGAGAGAGAGAGAGAGAGAGAGAGAGAGAGAGAGAGAGAGAGAGAAGGAAGAAGGAAGAAGAGAAAATAGGATTTGGAGAAAAGAAAGATAAGATAGTTGGCAAATCAGGGGCGCTGTACGGCGCAGGTGACGCGGCCGCGTGGGGCACACGGTCGTGCGACTTGTGCTTATACTGATTGACGCGGTCGCATCGGTCACGCGGTCGCATGACCCGTTTGATACTACTGGCGCGAGGGTAGCCTCGCACTCGCACAACTCTCTGTTCGAAATATTATTTTTGCCAAGTCTAGGGTCACGCGATCGAGTGGGTCATGCGATCGCGTGGGTGGTCATTAAAAGGCTATGACGCGGATGCGTGAGTGATGAGCGAATATTTTATACGCTTTTGGGGGTAATTTCATGTAGATTTTAGTATGTTTTAATTAGTTTTTAATAGAATTTTATTAGTTTTTAAGCAAAAATCATATTTCTAGACTTTACTATGAGTTTGTGTATTTTTCTGTGATGAACTTTGCACTTTGGAATTGAGTTGAATATTACATTACAGGAATTCAGAAGACAAAGTATCTCTAAAACTCCAACATATTCTCCATTACTGCATTACAAGTAATTAATTCACGCTCTTTTATTTTTCTAATAATTCAAACTGATAATTTTAATTGAAATCCCAACTAAGAATAATAAAATAAGCATAGCTTGCTTCAAACCAATAATCTCCGTGGGATCGACCCTTACTCACGTAAGGTATTACTTGGACGACCCAGTGCACTTGCTGGTTAGTGGTACGAAATCACCTTAAGATTTTGAGATTGGGATTAGAATTTCGTGCACCAGTGAGCCATGCATCTGCGTGGAAAGAATTGGGCGTTCAGGGCCAAGCCAACACCACTCTAGCACAACTTTCGGTCGTGCACCCATTTTACGTCGAATTCAAGGGCACGCGGCCATGTGAGTGACGCGGTCGCGTGAGAGGCCAATGTTTCCGTTAGACGCGGACGCATCAGTGATGCGGTCATGTGGGGTGATTTGTGCCATTGGCACGCCTCCAGCCACGCTCTTGCGTGACTCTCTGTTCGTTTCTTAATCTTTCCAAACCACCTGCGACGCGGACGCGTCAATGATGCGGTCGCGTCGCGTAATTTTTTTAATTTTTAATTATTATTATTATTGTTTTTTTTAAGCCTATAAATACAGATGCATGAAATGTACTAAGAAAGAGAAGAGTTATTGAATAGGAAAATAAAAACAAAGAAAGGAACGATCATACCATGGTGGGTTGTCTCCCACCTAGCACTTTGCTTTAACGTTCGTAAGTTGGACGCTCCACTAGCTCAGTCTTTGGCTATGTGGGGATCTTCCAAGAGGAAGATCTCAAACTCCTTGTTTTTCTTCATCTTCTCGCCATGGCACAGCTTTAAGCGATGTCCATTAACCTTGATAAGTTCGGAGCTGGAAGGGTGACTTAGGTGATAAACTCCGTACGGTTCGGCTTTTTCTACTCTGTATGAACCTTCCCATCTTGATCTCAACTTGCCTGGCATGAGCCTCAGTCGGGATTTGTAAAGGAGGACTAAATCTCCAGGTTGGAATTCTTTCCTCTTGATGTGCTGATCATGTATAGCCTTCATCTTCTCCTTGTATAATCTTGAGTTCTCATAAGCTTCTAGGCGAAGGCTTTCCAGTTCTTGCAGTTGTAATTTTCGTTCAGCTCCGGCTTTCTCAATTCCCATGTTGCACTCCTTTACTGCCCAAAAAGCTTTGTGCTCTACTTCAACTGGAAGATGACAAGCTTTTCCATAAACTAAGCGAAAAGGGCTCATCCCAATGGGTGTCTTGTACGCTGTTCTGTATGCCCAGAGTGCATCTTGTAGCCTGGTGCTCCAGTCTCTTCTATGAGGTTTGACTATCTTCTGCAAAATACGCTTTATCTCTCTGTTTGACACCTCAGCTTGCCCATTAGTCTGAGGATGGTAGGAAGTTGCAACTTTATGAATGATCCCATGCTTCTTCAGTAAACCTGTTAGTCTCCTGTTACAGAAATGGGTGCTCTGATCGCTCACGATTGCTCGTGGTGATCCAAAGCGACAAATAATGTGGTTTCTCATAAAGGAAACAATAGTGTTAGCATCATCGGTACGGGTAGGAATGGCTTCCACCCATTTGGAAACATAATCTACAGCTAACAGTATATAGAGGTGGCCATTAGAATTTGGAAATGGACCCATGAAGTCAATGCCCGAAACATCAAAAATTTCACAGAAAAGCATAATTTGTTAAGGCATTTCATCCCTCTGGGATATATTACCAAATTTTTGGCATAGGAAACAATATTTACAAAATTCAGCAGCGTCTTTAAAAAGAGTAGGCCACCAGAATCCACAGTCTAAGATTTTTTTAACTGTTCTTTGAGGGCCAAAATGCCCTCCATTCTCAGATGAGTGACAGGCCTCTAAAATGGACTGGAATTCTGATTGAGGCACACATCTTCTAATTACCTGGTCAGCGCCACATCTCCATAAATATGGGTCATCCCATTTATAATATTTAGACTCGCTTTTCAGCTTGTCTCTTTGATGCTTAGTAAAGTTTGGAGAAAAAGTGCGGCTAACTAGATAATTAGCTACAGGTGCATACCAAGGGATTACCTCAGATACTGCTTGTAGGTTATCAAATGGAAAATTATCAGCTATAGGAGTGGA
Organism: Arachis hypogaea; assembly: GCF_003086295.3. Lineage (NCBI taxonomy): Eukaryota > Viridiplantae > Streptophyta > Magnoliopsida > Fabales > Fabaceae > Arachis > Arachis hypogaea. Next base: position 87,644,982 of record NC_092040.1, read on the forward strand.
TTCATCTTTAATGTGCTCAAGGCGACTCAAGTGTTCTGCCACGAGATTCTGGTTACCACTCCTATCTTTTATTTCTAAATCAAATTCTTGTAGTAGCAGTATCCAACGTATAAGCCTTGGTTTGGATTCCTTTTTTAGCTAATAAATACTTTAGAGCTGCGTGGTCTGAATACACTACTACTTTCGTACCAAGTAAATAGGCTCGGAATTTATCCAGAGCAAAAACAATAGCAAGAAGCTCTTTTTCAGTAGTAGTGTAATTGGACTGAGCGGCGTCTAAAGTTTTAGACACATAAGCAATAACAAAAGGATCCTTACCTTCATGCTGAGCCAGCGCCGCTCCTACTGCATAGTTGGAAACATCGCACATGATTTCAAATGGCTGGCTCCAGTCCGGTCCTCTCACAATTGGAGCTTGAGTCAGGGCATTTTTCAGCTTATCAAACGCTTGTTTACAATCCTCACTGAACTCGAATTCAATATCCTTCTGTAGTAATCTAGATAGGGGAAGTGCTACCTTACTAAAATCCTTGATGAATCTTCGGTAAAAACCTGCATGTCTAAGGAACGAACAGACTTCCCTCACAGAAGAGGGGTAAGGTAAACCAGAAATAACATCCACCTTTGCTGGATCTACAGAAATGCCAGTATTAGATACAACATGTCCCAGCACAATACCTTGTTTAACCATAAAATGACATTTTTCGAAAATTCAATACAAGGTTTGTACTGACACATCTATCTAATACTCTAGATAGACTATCCAAGCAAAGGCTAAAAGAATCACCATAAACGCTGAAATCGTCCATAAAAACTTCCATACAGTCCTCGATAAGATCAGAGAAAAGACTCATCATGCACCTTTGGAAAGTAGCTGGCGCATTGCACAAGCCAAAGGGCATTCTCTTGTAAGCGTAGGTCCCAAAAGGACAGGTAAAAGTAGTCTTTTCTTGATCCTCAGGAGCTATATGAATCTGGAAATATCTTGTATAACCATCTAAAAAGCAATAATGTGATTTACCTGACAGGCGATCGAGCATTTGATCAATGAATGGAAGAGGATAGTGATCCTTACGAGTGGCTTGATTGAGACGCCTGTAATCAATGCAGACCCTCCAGGCGTTCTGAAATCTGGTAGCTATGAGCTCTCCATGCTCATTCTTTACTGTAGTGACTCCAGACTTCTTGGGTACCACTTGTACTGGGCTCACCCATTCACTGTCTGAAATGGGGTAGATAATATCTGCCTCTAGTAGTCTGGTCACTTCCTTCTTGACAACCTCTAAAATAGTGGGGTTCAGTCTTCTTTGGGGTTGATGAACAGGTCTTGCTCCTTCTTCTAAAAAGATTCTGTGCTCACAAACGTGAGGGTTGATACCTACTATGTCTGCTAAACTCCACCCAACTGCTTTCTTGTGCCTCCTTAGCACACTAAGTAATTGCTCTTCCTGTTGAGAAGTGAGGTCCCGTGCAATGATAACTGGAAACTTCTGCTTGTCTTTAAGGTAAGCATATTTGAGGTGTGGAGGGAGAGGTTTCAACTCTGACTTCTGTTCATGGTCAGGCTCTGAATTATCTGGAGCTGGTGGCAGTGGTAGAGTACTTTCATTGTCCTCTGGGAATGTCCCCACACTTGGACCTTGTCCTATGTACTTCTCTTCAAACTCCTCTAGGTGAAATTCAGCTACGGTTTCATCTATGATGTCACACTGGAGGATAGAGTGATCTTCTGGAGGGTATTTCATAACTCCATTCAGATTGAAGCTTACTACTCGGCCATCTATTTCAAAAGAGTATGTTCCTGAGAAAGCATCTAATTTGAACTTCGAGGTCTTCAAGAAAGGTCTTCCGAGTAGGATTGATGATGGCTTCTCTGAGTCATGTTGGGGCATCTCCAGGATGTAAAAATCAATGGGGAATGTGAGACCTTTAATGCCCACTAATACATCTTCAGCAACTCCAGCCACTGTAAAAATACTTTTATCTGCTAACACAAAACAAGCTGCCAACCTTTTTAAGGGAGGGAGCCTCAAAACATCATATACAAATAAGGGCATTATACTAACACATGCTCCTAAATCACACATGCGGTCAGAAAAATATCACACCTCCAATGGTACAGTTAACCATGCATGGGCCTGGGTCACTACATTTTTCAGGTATATTTCCCATTAAAGCAGATATAGAACTTCCTAAAGGAATAGTTTCTAATTCATTAATTTTGTCTTTATGTATGCACAAATCTTTTAGAAACTTTGCATATTTAGGTACCTGTTGAATGACATCAAAAAGGGGAACAGTTACCTCAACCTTTTTGAATATTTCTACCATTTTGGGATCAGGTTCCAACTGCTTCTTGGGCTTCTTTGCGAGTTGTGGAAATGGAATAGGAATGGTGTTTTCTGCAGTGTCTACACCCTTTGGTGCTTCTTCCTGTGACTTAGTGTCTTCTTTCTCAGCCATGTCCTGTATATCAGTTTCTTCCTTAACATCTTTTGATTCCACTACCTCTTCAGCTGAGGCATGTTCTAATGGGTTTGACTCTTCTTGATTCCTCTCTTGCAATGTGGTTCTAGACCTTTGGGTGATGGCATTAATACCACACTTTGGATTGGGTAATGGTTGAGAAGGGAGTCCACCAGAGCTTGAGGACTGGTTGTTGGAGTTGGTCATTGATCCAATCTGTGAGACAAGGGATTGCAAAGTAGAAGTCAGACCATTCAGAGTAGCAGTAAAGTTGTTTTCCATGGCCTGTTGTCTCCGATCAATAGATTGTAGTAACTCATCATTATGAGATGAAGAGGGATAAGTGATCTGAGAGGACTGCTGAGATGCTTGAGACTGTCTTAGATGAGGTGCTTTGTAGGCTTGATTCTGATTCTGCTGCCTGAAGTTGTTATTGTTATTCCACCTCTGATTTCCATTGTTATCTCTGCCTCCTCTGTTGTGATTGTCCCTCCAACCCTGGTTAGAATTATCTCTCTAACCTTGGTTAGAGTTATCCTTCCATCCTTGGTTATAGCTGCCACCTTGATTGTACCCTTGATTGGGGCGGTCATAGAAGTTATGAGTAGCTGTTATAGTATGGTCTTCTGGTTGGAGTTGCGGACACTCATCAGTATAATGACTGTAATCTGCACAGATTCTGCATACTCTTTGTGAAACCAACTGCTGGCTGTACTGTGGTGGAGAAGGCTGAACTTGCTGAGGCTGTTGTTGATTCAGTTGCATCTGCTTCAGCAAGTTAGTCATTTCACATAAGCTCTGAGCTATAGCAACAGTCTCTTTGCTAGTGGATACCTCTACAACAGCTCTTGACCGACTTTGTTTCTGCCTGTGATTCCTAGTAGATTCAGCTAAGTCGCTGATCAATTGCCATGCTTCTTTCGTAGTCTTGTACTTTTTCATAGACCCATTGCTAGCACCTTCCAATGTGGTCCTATCTTGAGATCTCATGCCCTGTGTAAAGTAGCCGAGCAACACTATCTTGTCAATCATATGGTGGGGACATGCCTCTCAAAGATTATTGAAGCGTTCCAAGTATTCATAAAGAGTTACAGATTCATCCTGAACGATCATGGACATGTCTTTCCTCAATTTATCAACAACCTCAGCTGGGAAGAATTTCTCCAAAAATTCTCTTCTAAGTGTATCCCAGTTGGAAACAGTTATTCCGAGTTGAGTGTAGTACCACTGTCTTGCCTTTCCCTCAAGAGAGAATGGGAAGGCTTTTAACAGAATGGAGATTTCATCAGTGCCATCACGCTTAACAGTAGAACAAGCGGTCTGAAAGTCCCTAAGGAGCTTGATAGGCTCTTGAGCAGGTAAGCCATGAAACTTGGGCATCAAGTTGAGTAGCGAAGACTTTATTTCAAAATCCACAGCCATTGCTGGATGGTGTGCCTGGAATGGTTGGCGCTGCCATGTCGCCTGCACGTAAATCAACTGGATCAGTAGAGAGGGAGCTTATTTCTCCCTTAAATGACGTTTCAGGTTTGTCCTCAGAGAGGACTTGCCGATGCCGAGCTTGCCTTATATGTGAAAGAGTTTTTTCAATCTCAGGATCAAATACTGGCAAGCTTGGATCAGGAAGTGAACGTGTCATTTAATGAAAGAAATGTACAACTCATAGTGACAAAATAAAAAGAAAAAATTGCAATAAAATAAATACGAATCAATAAATTAGCACACTGTTGCAACTCCTCGGCAATGGCGCCAAAATTGATGTGGCAGAAACTGGCAAGTTAAGAAATTATTAATAGAAATACGCTGCAAGTATAGTCCTTAACTAGCCGAAAATCCGCTATCAATTTAAAAAGGGTTGTCACAAAAATTAAAATTAGAATACTGGGAGTATGAATCCCAGGTCGTCTCCCAACGAGTTGCAGAGAGATGTGCTATTTTATCAATCAGGTGTTTTCAAAAATGGTTGAGTTGATAAACAGGAAATTAAAATAGAGAATTTAATTAATTCTAAATAAAAGCCTTGAGTGGGAGTAGATTAGTTGGAAGCCCTATTCTTGTTGAAGTACTCTCAAGATTAATTGATAATTGAAGGTTGCTCTGTTTAGTTACCCCTTACTAGGTAAGGGAGAGTCAAACACGTTGGAATGTTGTTTCTGTTCACAAGTCCCAATCCGCTCATTGAAAAGGATTAGTGTCTGTGAATAGAGGGCATTCCAATAATGAACCCAATTATAATTATCCTTTCAAGCATCCCAACTCACGGGTTCCTTTCAATCAACTCCCCATCAAGTTAGGGAACTACTCGCTCATTGTGAATGTAGAACTCATAACATATAAAAAGGAATTAAAGGAAGACATGATAAATAAAAGATGAAAAGGGATTAAATAAAAATATTATTCTATATTAATAACTTGTGAAAACAATCCAATGTCAACTCTAGAGAGAAGAATGATATGGAAGAATAAGTAAAGAGTAAATTGCAAAGTATAATGACTAGTACCGGAGGTGGCCTCTTCTCAAAAGCTAAAAAGCAAAATCTTCCAAAAAATCCTAATTATGAATGTCAAGTGATAAAAACCTAGGGGAGGAGCCAATTCAAATCTAAAACTAAAAATTATGCGGAATGAATTGTTCTCCTCTGTTTCTGCATGTTTCCTGGTTCTACTCTGTGTTTCTGGGCCAAAAATTGGGTTGAAATTCGGCCCAGAAACTCTGCCAGTGACTTCTGAAATTCTGCCGATCACGCACGCCACGCAGTTGCGTCATTCATGCGGACGCGTCATTCGGCGTTTTGCTTTCCCACGCGGGCGCGTCGTCCATGCCTCCGCGTCACTTATGCTTTTCCAATCCGCGCGGTTGCGTGAGCCATGCGGCCGCGTCACTGCGATTTCCTCCCTTTCGTGCGGTCGCGTGAGCCATGCGGCCGCGTCACTTCTCGCTGGTCATCTCCTTAATTTCTTGTATTCCTTTCATTTTTTGCAAACTTTCTTTCCAATCTCCAATTCATTCATGCCCTATAAAGCCTGAAACACTTAACACAGATCACAGCATTGAATGGGATAAAGGAGAATCAAAATACCTAATTAAAAGTCTCTAGAAAGTAAGTTTTCAATCATGTAATAATTTTAGGAAGGAAATATAAATGCATGCTAATTATATGAATAACTGAGTAAAGATCATGATAAAACCACACAATTAAACACATTATAAACCATAAAATAGTGGTTTATCAGCGGGCAGCTGGGGTTCTTCTTCCACGAACTCTCGACCTAAGTAGATAGTTTGGAGCACGGTAGTAGTGGTCGCAACTACCCACGCGTGCTTCGAGGTGTCATACTCAGAAGTTACCTTCAGAGGCACTGCGTCGTCTCTATCCATTGTGCCATGTTCCTCTAGAGACAGTATGGAAAAAGAAAGGGAGTGAGAACCTAACGTCTTAGTAGGAGTGCTATGCAACACCTCCATATCCATCTCCAGCCCACGTGCGGGATTTTTAAAAAGGGGCATATGATATGGCATGTAATATGCATCTTTCTTGTAGAACATGTGTGCAAAAAAGGAAAGCATATAGGGAAAATAAAAGGATAGCATCCTAAGTAACATCAACATAATCATAAATAAATCTAAAAAAACTAAAAATCAAACTTTCATTCATGCTTTCTCCTTTCTTAACTTATAACTTTTATGAAGGTATTGAGCTCAAACCGGTATAAAAGGTGGGAGTCCCCTTCCCTTACCGAAGGTTCTTATCCCAAACGTTTTGGCGATTGATGAGCGGATATTTTATACGCTTTTTGGGGGTAATTTCATGTAGATTTTAGCATGTTTCAGTTAGTTTTTAGTAGAATATTATTAGTTTTTAGGCAAAAATCATATTTCTGGACTTTACTATGAGTTTGTGTGTTTTTCTGTGATTTCAGGTATTTTCTGGCTGAAATTGAGGGAGCTGAGCAAAAATCTGACTTAGGTTGAAAAAGGACTGCTGATGCTGTTGGAATCTGACCTCCCTGCACTCGAAATGGATTTTCTGGAGCTACAGAACTCCAATTGGCGCGCTCTCAACGGCGTTGGAAAGTAGACATCCAGGGCTTTCCAGCAATATATAATAGTCTATACTTTGAGCGAGGATAGACGACGTAACTTGGCGTTAAACGCCAAGTTCATGCTGCTGTCTGGAGTTAAACGCCAGAAAAACGTCATTATCCGGAGTTGAACGCCCAAAACACGTCATAACATGAAGTTTGACGCCAAGAAAGGCCTCTGCACGTGGAAAGCTTTAGTCTCAGCCCCAGCACACACCAAGTGGGCCCCAGAAGTGGATTTCTGCACCAATTATCTTAGTTTATTCATTTTCTGTAACCCTAGGTTACTAGTTTACTATTTAAACAACTTTTACAGACATTTCTTGTACCGGATGACATTTTCAGATCTGAATTACATACTTTGTGACGGCATGAGTCTCTAAACTCCATTGTTGGGGGTGAGGAGCTCTGCAGCGTCTCGATGATTTAATACAATTCCTTTGTTTTTCATTCAAACACGCTTGTTCTTATCTAAGATGTTTATTCGTGCTTAACTGTGGAGAAGGTGATGATCCGTGACACTCATCACCTTCCTCAACCCATGAACGTGTGCCTGACAATCACCTCCGTTCTACATCAGATTGAATGAATATCTCTTAGATTCCCCAACAGAATCTTCGTGGTATAAGCCGGATTGATGGCAGCATTCATGAGAATCCGGAAAGTCTAAACCTTGTCTGTGGTATTCCGAGTAGGATTCCGGGATTGAATGACTGTGACGTGCTTCAAACTTTAACCTGCTGGGCGTTAGTGACAGACGCAAAAGAGTGATTCTATTCCAGTAGGAGCGGGAACCAACCGGTGATTAGCCGTACTGTGACAGAGTGCGTGAGCATAGTTTTCACTGCGAGGATGGGAAGTAGCCACTGACAACGGTGACACCCTACATAGAGCTTGCCATGGAAGGAACCTGCGTGTGAGAAGAGGATTTCAAGGAAGAGTTGAAGTCAGAGGACAAAGCATCTCCAAAACTCCAACATATTCCCCAGTGCTGCAAATCAAAGTAACATTGTTCCCTCTTTTATCAATTCCAGTAATTTCACTTTTAATCCAAATAATCTCATTGACATCCTGACTAAGATTAATAAAATAAATATTGATTGCTTCAAACCAATAATCTCTGTGGATTTGACCCTTACTCACGTAAGGTATTACTTGGACGACCCAGTACACTTGCTGGTTAGTTGAACGGAATTGTGCCCACTCGTACCAAAAATCCTAAGTTCCATAATTCTACAATAAATATATTAATGCTATATTGATGTGATCACAATTTCGTCCACCAAGTTTTTGGCGCCGTTGCCGGGGATTATTGAGTTTGAATAATTGAAGGTTTATTTTATTTCTTAGATTAGGAATAATTTATTTTTATTTTTATTTTTATTGTTATAGAGTCATTAAATTTTGATAGGATAGTTTCTTTTCAAGAACATCTGCATCAAGTGTCATATTTATTCCCAATTGGCTAAAGCATTGGCTTATATTCTTGATAAGGGAGCACCAGTACTTTTGAAAATCTTTTTCAAAAATAATTTTTCTTGATTTAATCTTGTGCCAAACTCCAAGTTTGGTGTTTTATTGTTAATTTTTATAATTTTCGAAAATTTTATTAAAGTTTTCTAAAAATTTTAAGTTTGGTGTTCTTCCTTGTGTTCTTGGTGTTCTCGTGAATCTTCAAGGTGTTCTTGAGTTTCTCTTGTGTCTTGATCTTAAAAATTTTTAAGTTTGGTGTTCCTTGGTGTTTTCCCTCCAAAAATTTTCGAAAATAAGGAGCACTAGATCTAAAAATTTTAAGTCTTGTATCTTTTGTGTGTTTTTCTCTTTCTTTATAAAATTCAAAATTCAAAAAAAAAAAATTTGTTTTCTAACCAATTTTAAAAACTACTTTTTCGAAATTTTTAATATAAAATCCAAATTTCAATTTCAAATTTTTCGAAAATTTTCACAAAGTACTTTCAAAATATTTTTTACAAATTCCATTTTTATTTATTCCATTATTATAACACAAATAATAGCAACATACATATCATCTCTTTTATTCCATTATGGAATTAAATGGGAGTGATCAGTCCAAGAGGACTCTGGGGTCATATGCTAACCCCACTACTGCTTCATATGGGAGTAGTATTTGTATACCCTCCATTGGAGTTAGCAGCTTTGAGCTGAATCCTCAGCTCATTATCATGGTGCAGCAAAACTGCCAGTATTCTGGTCTTCTACATGAAGAACCTACAGAGTTTCTGGCACAATTTCTGCAAATTGCTGATACAGTACATGATAAGGAAGTGGATCAGGATGTCTACAGATTATTACTGTTTCCATTTGCTGTAAAAGATCAAGCTAAGAGGTGGTTAAACAACCAGCCTAAGAACAGCATAAAAACATGGAAACAGCTGTCAGAAAAATTCCTGAATCACTATTTCCCTCCCAAACGGATGACACAGCTAAGGCTAAGCATCCAAGGCTTCAAACAAGGAGATAATGAATCCCTTTATGATGCATGGGAGAGATACAGAGAGATGCTAAGAAAATGCCCCTCTGAAATGTTTTCAGAATGGGTGCAATTAGACATCTTCTACTATGGGCTTACAGAAAAAGCTCAGATTTCTCTAGACCACTCAGCTGGTGGATCTATACACATGAGAAAAACAATTGAAGAAGCTCAAGAGCTCATTGATACAGTTGCCAGAAATCAGCATCTGTATCTGAACAGTGAATCTTCCATGAAAGAAGAGGCTAAAACAGTAACTGCGGAACTCAATCCGGTGGATCAGGTTAATGAATTCAATCAGCAATTAGACATTCTAACTCAGCAGCTAGCCGAATTCAAGGAAATGTTACAGGAAACAAGAATGGCTAACAGGAACATGGAAGTGCAACTAAAACAGACAGAAAAGCAACTGTCAAAACAAATAGCAGATGAATGCCAAGCAGTTCAATTAAGAAGTGGGAAAACATTAAATACCTCACTTCAAAGCAGCAAGAAGACAGGAAATGAACAAATAGCTACTCAAAATCCCTCTAAGGACAAGCAGAGCCCAGAGAGGGATAAAGCTGGCGCTGAACGCCCAAACCATGCTCATTCCTGGCGTTCAACGCCAGAAACAAGCATGGATCTGGCGTTGAACGCCCAAAAGGAACATGGTTCTGGCGTTCAAACGCCAGAAACAAGCAGGGAGGTGGCGTTTAACGCCACCCCAGCTTCCACCCCTGGTATTCAAACGCCAGTGGGTGATCAGTCACATACAAGTGCTGATAACAATCCTTCTAAAAAGGCTTCCCAACCCACTTCTGTAGGTAATAAACCTGCAGCAACTAAAGTTGAGGAATACAAAGCCAAAATGCCTTATCCTCAAAAACTTCGCCAAGCGGAACAGGATAAGCAATTTGCCCGCTTTGCAGACTATCTCAGGACTCTTGAAATAAAGATTCCGTTTGCAGAAGCACTTGAGCAAATACCTTCTTATGCTAAGTTCATGAAAGAGATCTTAAGTCATAAGAAGGATTGGAGGGAAACTGAAACAGTTTACCTCACTGAAGAATGCAGTGCAGTCATTCTAAAAAGCTTACCTGAGAAGCTTAAAGATCCTGGGAGCTTCATGATACCATGCACATTAGAAGGTGTTTGTACCAAGCAAGCTTTATGCGATCTTGGGGCAAGTATCAACCTAATACCTGCATCTACTATCAGAAAGCTTGGTTTGACTGAAGAAATCAAACCAACCAGGATATGTCTTCAACTTGCTGATGGCTCCATTAAATACCCATCAGGCGTGATTGAAGACATGATCGTCAAGGTTGGGCCATTTGCCTTTCCTACTGACTTTGTGGTGCTGGAAATGGAGGAGCACAAGAGTGCAACTCTCATTCTAGGAAGACCTTTCCTAGCAACTGGCCGAACCCTCATTGATGTCCAAAAAGGGGAAGTGACCTTAAGAGTCAATGAGGAGGAGTTCAAGTTGAATGTTGTTAAAGCCATGCAACATCCAGACACCCCAAATGACTGCATGAGTGTTGATCTTATTGATTCTCTGGTAAGAGAGGTCAATATAGCTGAGAGTCTCGAATCAGAGCTGGAGGACATCTTTAAAGATGTTCAGCCTGATTTGGAGGAATCAGAGAAGATAATAGAACCTCTGAAAATCCCTCAAGAAGAGGAGAAACCTCCAAAACCCGAGCTCAAACCATTGCCACCATCCCTGAAATATGCATTCCTGGGAGAAGGTGAAACCTTTCCTGTAATTATAAGCTCTACCTTAGAGCCACAGGAAGAGGAAGCACTAATTCAAGTGCTAAGGACGCACAAGACAGCTCTTGGGTGGTCCATTAGTGATCTTAAGGGCATTAGCCCAGCCAGATGCATGCACAAAATCTTGTTGGAGGATGACGCCAAGCCAGTGGTTCAACCACAAAGGCGGCTGAACCCAGCTATGAAAGAAGTGGTGCAAAAAGAGGTCACTAAATTACTAGAGGCTGGGATTATTTATCCTATTTCTGACAGCCCCTGGGTGAGCCCTGTTCAAGTTGTCCCTAAGAAGGGTGGCATGACAGTGGTTCATAATGAAAAAAATGAACTAGTTCCTACAAGGACAGTTACAGGGTGGCGTATGTGCATTGATTACAGAAGACTCAATACAGCCACCAGAAAGGATCATTTTCCTTTACCATTCATAGACCAGATGCTAGAAAGACTAGCAGGTCATGAATACTACTGCTTCCTGGATGGATATTCAGGTTATAATCAAATTGCAGTAGATCCCCAAGATCAGGAGAAAACGGCCTTCACATGTCCATCTGGAGTATTTGCATACAGAAGGATGCCATTTGGCCTGTGCAATGCACCTGCAACTTTTCAAAGGTGCATGCTCTCTATTTTCTCTGATATGGTGGAAAAATTTCTGGAAGTCTTCATGGATGACTTTTCAGTATTTGGAGACTCATTCAGCTCCTGCCTTAACCATTTAGCACTTGTTCTGAAAAGATGCCAAGAGACTAACCTGGTTTTAAACTGGGAAAAATGTCACTTTATGGTGACTGAAGGAATTGTCCTTGGGCACAAAATTTCGAACAAGGGGATAGAGGTGGACCAAGCTAAGGTGGAAGTAATTGAAAAATTACCACCACCTGCTAATGTTAAGGCAATCAGAAGCTTTCTGGGACATGCAGGGTTCTATAGGAGGTTTATAAAGGATTTTTCAAAAATCGCCAAACCTCTGAGCAACCTGCTAGCTGCAGACACGCCATTCATCTTTAATGAAGAGTGTCTGCAGGCATTTGAAACTCTGAAAGCTAAATTGGTTACAGCACCAATCATCTCTGCACCAGACTGGACATTACCCTTTGAACTAATGTGTGATGCCAGTGACCATGCCATTGGTGCAGTGTTGGGACAAAGGCATGACAAGCTTCTGCATGTCATTTACTATGCCAGCCGTGTGCTAAATGATGCACAGAAGAATTACACAACCACAGAAAAAGAGCTACTTGCAGTGGTTTACGCCATTGACAAATTTAGATCCTACTTAGTAGGATCAAAAGTGATTGTGTACACTGATCATGCTGCTCTTAAATATCTACTCACAAAGCAGGATTCAAAACCCAGACTCATCAGATGGGTGCTGCTTCTGCAAGAGTTCGATATAGAAATAAGAGACAGAAAAGGGACAGAAAATCAAGTAGCAGATCATCTGTCCCGAATAGAACCAGTGGAAGGGGCGTCCCTCCCTCTCACTGAAATTTCTGAAACCTTTCCGGATGAGCAATTACTAGCCGTCCAGGAAGTGCCATGGTTTGCAGACATTGCAAACTACAAGGCAGTGAGATTCATACCCAAAGAGTACAGTAAGGTGCAATCAAAGAAATTAATCACAGATGCAAAATACTATCTTTGGGATGAACCATATCTCTTTAAGAGATGTGCAGACGGAGTGATCCGTAGATGTGTGCCTAAAGAAGAAGCACAGAAGATCCTTTGGCATTGCCATGGATCACAGTATGGAGGGCATTTTGGAAGTGAACGAACAGCCACAAGAGTCCTCCAGAGTGGCTTCTACTGGCCTACTCTCTATAAAGATTCCCGAGCATTTGTGCTTAACTGTGATAGTTGCCAGAGATCAGGCAACCTGCCTCACAGCTATGCTATGCCTCAACAAGGAATCTTGGAAATTGAGTTGTTTGATGTATGGGGCATTGACTTCATGGGACCTTTCCCACCATCATACTCAAACACCTATATTCTGGTGGCAGTGGATTATGTATCCAAATGGGTGGAGGCTATTGCAACACCCACTAATGACACTAAAACAGTGTTAAAATTCCTCCAGAAACATATCTTCAGCAGATTTGGTAGCCCTAGAGTGTTAATCAGTGATGGGGGTACTCATTTCTGTAATAAACATCTCTACTCTGCTCTAGTACGTTATGGAGTCAACCACAGGGTGGCTACTCCATATCACCCACAAACTAATGGGCAGGCTGAAGTCTCAAATAGAGAACTTAAAAGAATCCTGGAACGGACTGTAATTAACCGTAGAAAGGATTGGGCAAGAAGCTTGGATGATGCTCTGTGGGCATACAGAACAGCATTTAAGACCCCTATAGGGACCTCTCCATACCAGCTTGTGTATGGAAAGGCATGTCACTTGCCAGTGGAACTGGAACACAAGGCCTACTGGGCAACCAGATTCCTGAATCTTGATGCCAAATTAGCTGGAGAAAAACGATTGCTCCAGTTAAATGAGCTAGAGGAGTTTAGACTCAATGCTTTTGAAAATGCGAAAATCTACAAGGAAAAAGCAAAAAGATGGCATGATAAGAAATTGTCATCCAGAGTCTTTAAACCAGGACAAAAAGTTCTGCTATTCAACTCTAGGCTCAGATTATTCCCTGGGAAGTTAAAATCCCGGTGGAGAGGTCCATATGTGATCACAAGTGTATCACCATATGGATACATAGAACTTCAGGATAGTGACTCTAACAAAAAGTTCATTGTCAATGGACAAAGAGTTAAACACTATCTTGAAGATAATTTCGAGCAAGAATGCTCAAGACTGAGATTACATTGAATATCAGTGTCAGTCCAGCTAATGACATTAAAGAAGCGCTTGCTGGGAGGCAACCCAGCCATTTACAAAGTTTATTTACTGATTAAATAAATTTTCTTTTCTTTACAGGTTTGAGTCCAAGTATCTTCAAAGGTGAATTAGTAATTGATTGAAGTCCCAAGAGTTACAGAGAAAGTTGGAAGCTCACTGGCATGAAAAAGCCAGTAAGAAATACTTTGGGCGTTAAACGCCCAAAAGAAGCACCCACTGGGCGTTCAACGCCAGTAAGGGTAGCCTTCTGGGCGTTAAACGCCAAGAAGAAGCATCTTCTGGGCGTTAAACGCCAGAAAGATGCACCTTCTGGGCGTTTAACGCCAATCTGCTAGCATTCTGGGCGTTTAGAAAAACGCCCAGTAAAGAAGGACCTCCTGGCGTTCAACGCCAGGAAGAAGCATCACATGGGCGTTGAACGCCCAGGAGAAGCAACATGTGGGCGTTAAACGCCCAAACCATGCACCATGTGGGCGTTTAACGCCAGGATGGTGGGAGGAGGTACAATTTCGTTTTTCTTTGCTTTTTTTCAGAACTTTTATGTTTCAATTCATGATTTCTTGCATAAACATATTTTAAATTATCACTTTCAATTCCAAAAAGTTTATCCTAAGTTCTAAAATCCAATGATTGCAAATTTTTTAGATTTATCTTAACCCAAAAGAACAAATGGCTTTCCAATTCAATCCATCATCTTTTCAAATTTGTTTCCAACACATCTTTAACTCCTTTTAAAAATCCTTTTCAAAATTAAAATTTAATTCTATATCTTAAATTTTGATTCATATCTTTTCCTTTTTAAAATTATATCTTTTTCTGATCATATCTTTTAAAATTATATCTTTTATCTTATCTTTCATCTTATCTCTTTCTTATTTTTTTCGAAAATTACCCACCCCCCTCCCTATATCTTGTGTTCGGCGCCCTCCTCATCATCACCATTCCACATTGCTCTCCTCCTATCCCTCTTCTTTCTTCTCTTTTGCTTGAGGACAAGCAAAGCTCTAAGTTTGGTGTGTTTTCCCGTGATCACAAAAACTATTGTGTCTCTTGATCATGGCTCCTAAAGGGAAACAAACCGCCCCAAGAGGAAAGAAAGAAAGCGTTCCAAAGCCACTTTGGAACCAAGGGAAGTTCTTAACTAAAGAACATTCAGACCATTACTACAAGATAATGAGTCACAGATCAGTGATCCCGGAAGTCAGATTTGATCTGAAAGAAGATGAATATCCGGAGATCCAAGAGCAAATTCGAAACAGGAATTGGGAAATTCTGGCCAATCCTGAAACGAAAGTGGGGAAGAATATGGTTCAGGAATTCTATGCTAATCTATGGCAGACAGAAAGACAGAGAATCATTGGAGCTGCTCTCTTTGACCATAAGACCTTAGTCAGAGGGAGGATCATTCATACCAATTCTGACAAGATCAGGGAGATATTCAAGATTCCTCAACTGAAAGATGACCCAGATTCCTTTAATAGGAGAATGATGAGGGTCAATAAAGGGTTGGACAAGGTTCTGGAGGACATATGCATCCCTGGAGCCAAGTGGACTACCGGTACAACTGGCATCCCAGTTCAACTCAAAAGAGAAGATCTAAAACCAGTAGCCAGAGGCTGGCTGGACTTTATTTGTCGTTCCATATTGCCCACCAGCAACCATTCTGAAGTTACCATCAAAAGAGCTGTCATGATTCACTGCATCATGTTGGGAAAAGAAGTGGAAGTCCATCAGCTGATCTCCTGTGAGCTATATAAAATAGCAAACAGGAATTCTAAAGACGCCAAATTGGCTTATCCAAGCCTAGTTTTTATGCTTTGCAAAGATGCTGGAGTAAAGATGGGAATAACTGAATATATCCTAATTGAAAAGCCCATTACTGGAACATCAATGATCAGACAACAGCAGCAAGAGGATCCTGTCAGAAGGAGGGCACAAGAAGCCCTCCCAGAACTGCCCCAATTCGAATATTGGGAACAGCTTGAGGCTTCTGTTTCCAGATTGCAAGAAGCTATGAATCAAATAAAGGAAGAACAGAATAATCAAGGTAGCATGATTTGCAAACTTCTCAAGGAACAGGAGGAGCAAGGGCGTGATCTAAGGGAGCTGAAGCGCCAAAAATTAATCCTTGAACCACACCCCAAAGAATTAGAGGAGCATCCACTCCTCAAAACAACAGGTTGCTGAGTTCCAATTTCTCTGTTTTAACTTAGCAAAGATTATTCCCTTTAGAAATTGACCTTAGAAGATATTTAGTAGGAATTAGGATGTCTATTTTAATTTTACTTCCAATTAAGTTATAATTTATTTTTCTCATCATCATTAGGCATGAATAAAGTAGTAGATTTTCTTTTAGAATAAAGAAGTAATTTATATTTTTCGAGTTCTTAATAAATAAAATTATAATTAATTATATGTGGTGGCAATACTTTTTGTTCTCTGAATGAATGCTTGAACAGTGCATAAGATGTACTTTGAATTTGATGAATATTGGCTCCTGAAAGGACAAAGAACACGGAAAAATATTGTTGAGGATCTGAAAAATCATGAAATTGATTCTTGAAGCAAGAAAAAGCAGTTAAAAAAATGGCGAAAATTTTAGCAAAGATCCAAGGCTTTGAGCATTAATGGATAGGAGGGCCCAAGGAAATAAAATCCAGGCCTAAGCGGCTAAATCAAGCTGTCCCTAACCATGTGCTTGTGTCATGAAGGTCCAAGTGAAAAGCTTGAGACTGAATGGTTAAAGTCGTGATCCAAAGCTAAAGAGTGTGCTTAAGAGCTCTGGACACCACTAACTGGGGACTTTAGCAAAGCTGAGTCACAATCTGAAAAGGTTCACCCAGTTATGTGTCTGTGGCATTTGTGTATCCGGTGGTAATACTGGAAGACAAAGTGCTTAGGGCCACAGCCAAGACTCATAAAATGACTGTGTTCAAGAATCAACATACTACACTAGGAGAATCAACAATACTATCTGAATTCTGAGTTCCTAAGGATGCCAATCATTCTGAAAATTTAAAGATACAGGGAGATGCCAAAACTGTTCAGAGACAAAAAGCTACAAGCCCCGCTCATCTAATAAGAATCTGAACCTCATTTAAAACTCGAGAATATTATTATTTCTTTATTTCTATTAGAACCTATTTTATTCATCTAGTTGCTTGAGGACAAGCAACAGTTTAAGTTTGGTGTTGTGATGAGCGGATATTTTATACGCTTTTTGGGGGTAATTTCATGTAGATTTTAGCATGTTTCAGTTAGTTTTTAGTAGAATATTATTAGTTTTTAGGCAAAAATCATATTTCTGACTTTACTATGAGTTTGTGTGTTTTTCTGTGATTTCAGGTATTTTCTGGCTGAAATTGAGGGAGCTGAGCAAAAATCTGACTTAGGTTGAAAAAGGACTGCTGATGCTGTTGGAATCTGACCTCCCTGCACTCGAAATGGATTTTCTGGAGCTACAGAACTCCAATTGGCGCGCTCTCAACGGCGTTGGAAAGTAGACATCCAGGGCTTTCCAGCAATATATAATAGTCCATACTTTGAGCGAGGATAGACGACGTAACTTGGCGTTAAACGCCAAGTTCATGCTGCTGTCTGGAGTTAAACGCCAGAAAAACGTCATTATCCGGAGTTGAACGCCCAAAACACGTCATAACATGAAGTTTGACGCCAAGAAAGGCCTCTGCACGTGGAAAGCTTTAGTCTCAGCCCCAGCACACACCAAGTGGGCCCCAGAAGTGGATTTCTGCACCAATTATCTTAGTTTATTCATTTTCTGTAACCCTAGGTTACTAGTTTACTATTTAAACAACTTTTACAGACATTTCTTGTACCGGATGACATTTTCAGATCTGAATTACATACTTTGTGACGGCATGAGTCTCTAAACTCCATTGTTGGGGGTGAGGAGCTCTGCAGCGTCTCGATGATTTAATACAATTCCTTTGTTTTCCATTCAAACACGCTTGTTCTTATCTAAGATGTTTATTCGTGCTTAACTGTGGAGAAGGTGATGATCCGTGACACTCATCACCTTCCTCAACCCATGAACGTGTGCCTGACAATCACCTCCGTTCTACATCAGATTGAATGAATATCTCTTAGATTCCCCAACAGAATCTTCGTGGTATAAGCCGGATTGATGGCAGCATTCATGAGAATCCGGAAAGTCTAAACCTTGTCTGTGGTATTCCGAGTAGGATTCCGGGATTGAATGACTGTGACGTGCTTCAAACTTTAACCTGCTGGGCGTTAGTGACAGACGCAAAGAGTGATTCTATTCCAGTAGGAGCGGGAACCAACCGGTGATTAGCTGTACTGTGACAGAGTGCGTGAGCATAGTTTTCACTGCGAGGATGGGAAGTAGCCACTGACAACGGTGACACCCTACATAGAGCTTGCCATGGAAGGAACCTGCGTGTGAGAAGAGGATTTCAAGGAAGAGTTGAAGTCAGAGGACAAAGCATCTCCAAAACTCCAACATATTCCCCAGTGCTGCAAATCAAAGTAACATTGTTCCCTCTTTTATCAATTCCAGTAATTTCACTTTTAATCCAAATAATCTCATTGACATCCTGACTAAGATTAATAAAATAAATATTGATTGCTTCAAACCAATAATCTCTGTGGATTCGACCCTTACTCACGTAAGGTATTACTTGGACGACCCAGTACACTTGCTGGTTAGTTGAACGGAATTGTGCCCACTCGTACCAAAAATCCTAAGTTCCATAATTCTACAATAAATATATTAATGCTATATTGATGTGATCACAATTTCGTCCACCAGCGATCACCTTCCCTTTCCGAAGGATCATCTCGATCGATCACCCTCCCTTACCGAGGGACCATCTCGATATCTTGTTTTTGGGGGTCACCTTCCCTTACCGAAGGATCATTTCCTCAGTTCAATTTACAATCAAGGTTATTTTAAGCATACATAAAAGAGGGTCATACAAGAAGCATTCATGCATGAAGATGGATAAAATTAGGATATACTAAATAATTAAATGTAACCTGGTAAAAAGGTATGTACTCTCAATATTAATGGAACATTAATGATATAATGATATGAAAAGTCATGTAAATGCACATGGTAGAATTAGGGTATATTAAATAATTAAATAAAACATGGTAGAAAGATATGTACTCTTAGCATTAAAGGAACATTAATGATATAATGATATGAAAAGTCATGTAAATGCACATGGTAGAATTAGGGCATATTAAATAATTAAATAAAAGATGATAGAAAGGTGTGTACTCTTAACATTAAAGGAACGTTAATGATATAATGATATGAAAAGTCATGTAAATGCGTATGGTAGAATTAGGGTATATTAAATAATTAAATAAAACATGGTAGAAAGGTATATACTCTTAACATTAAAGGAACGTTAATGATATAATGATATGGAAAGTCATGTAAATACACATGGTAAAATTATGGCATATTAAATAATTAAATAAAACATGGTAGAAAGGTATGTACTTATGAAATCAAGAGATTATGAATGACAAAAATAGATAGACATGGGTAATATGGATAAGGGATGAGAAAAAGGTACTTGATACCATGAGATATATGAAAGATAGTAACCATGCATGGAAGAAAAATAACTAGAGCATACTACATGCCAACATAAATAAGAAAGGCATAATTCGCTACTCTTTTTCCTAACGCTTCTTCGAGCTTGCCTCTTGTGTTTGCCCACAGAATATTATTTCTTTGTAGAGAGAGAAGGGAGAGGATTAGTATTTGAGAGGAGTGATTTTCTACCTATGGGTTCTCCCCTATTTATATACAACTGGGGATAGGATGGTTGGGATATTTTAAATTTCAAACGGAGGGTGGTTACTAGGTTCCTATCCATAAATTCAAAATTCTAAGCTTATCTCCTAACTGATTTTCAAATTTTGAATTCAATTTTGTTGCTAGAAGAGGTGGTTGTTACAAAAACTGTGACCATAGCCTCTATGGTCACCCTTCCTTAAAATCGTGACCATAGCCCTATCTATGGTCACGGTTTTCACCATGGCCATAGACTCTATGGTCACCCCACCTAAAACCGTGACCATAGCCCTATCTATGGTCACAGTTTTCACCGTAGCCATAGCCTCTATGGTCACCCTCCTTAAAACCGAGACCATAGCCCTATCTATGGTCATGGTTTTCCACCGTGGCCATAGACTCTATGGTCACCCTCCTTAAAACCGTGACCATAGCCTATCTATGGTCACGGTTTTTTATCGTGGCCATAGACTCTATGGTCACCCTCCTTAAAATCGTGACCATAGCCTATCTATGGTCACGGTTTTTCACCGTGGCCATAGCCTCTATGGTCACATTTTTTTAAAACGGTGACTATATCCTGTTGTTGTTTATGAGATTCAATTTTTTTTTAAATTATAATCACATCCCAAAATGATAATAATCACAAAATAAATCTAAAAATAAGAAATTCAAAAAATCTAAATCATAAAAGTTTTATTATAAGATAGATATGTTTAATTTTTAGTCTAAACAACACAAATCAAATTAGAGTGTAATTTTTCCAATTATAACACATCAAAATATTGCATTTACATAATTAAGGTCATTGTAAGACCCATCCCATGTGATATTTGTATGAACATATTTTCTTCATCAAATCATGCCTTCCTGCACGTAAAAGAAATAAACATGTTAGATATCTTGCAAAAATACTTTTGATGATGCAATACACATGCAGCAAAAGAAGGGAAACATTCATCCACAACAACACTCAAGAATTATTCACATAGTATAAAATATTTTAAAAAAAACGTGACTTAAAGTATGTAATTCAGATATCTAAATTGAGAAATTCAAGTTGAATATAATGAAAGAGAGAACAGTAGCAATTAACACTACATAATACAAGTAGGAAACTAAGGCCCAGAAAGAAAAGTTGTTCAAGTAATAACTCTAGATATTAAGACAGACCTTCTTTTTTGGCTCGTCATCACTTTCATCCGAGCTCTCTTCTTCATCAACATCCATTTTTCCTGTTATAGAGAAGTGAGTCTTTTCAACAATCAGCAAAAGTTTTCCTATTAACTCAAAACGGCGGTGAAACATGGCGACTATGAAAGCTCGGCGACGGTGGTAGGGCGCGGCATAGGCGGCGGGACAGCTCCATCGCGACCTCTGTCTCCCTCTCATGCATTGTCCTCTCTTCGCATCAGGTTCTCTCTCGACTCCTCCACTGCGAGCCTCTCCCTTCTCTCGTGAAATGATGGCAACGGCGACGGCAGCAAGGTCTCAACCGGCGCCATTCCTTCCTCCTCCCTCTCCTTCCTTTCTCCTTCATCCACTTCAAGAAGCTTCCCCTGTTTCTCGTTTCTTCCCCTTTCTTTTCTTCTGTATATGTGCATTCGTAGGTTTAGGGCACGAATTGGGAAATTTGGGAATATCAGGGTTTTATTAGAAATTTTAGGATTAGAGAAAAATATACAGGAGTAATATAATAATTTTATAAAATATTTGAGATAAAATAACAATTCAGAAATTAAATATAATACTATAAAAATTGCTTTTAAAAGACACAAGATTTTATTTATCAATATATCAATGAGTTTAAATAATTATTTTTCATTTAAATTATAAAATAAACATACTAATCACATTTTATAAAATATGGTTTAAATCCTAATATCAATTATCTAAATTAAATCATATAAATTTTTATTATTTTTCCTTCACCACAACTTTAATTTCAATTTATATGAAATAACTAATTATAATAAAAGTTGTACACAAAAATATTAACTGACATAAACTTAAAATATTTACAAAAATCTATTTAATCATTCCTAATAAGTTAATCTCTAAGAGCTCAATTTAATAAAATAAATTGTAATTTAATCACAATACAAATTTCTTAAATTAAATTATATAATACTTCTATTATTGAATTTTAGTTTCAAATTATATGAAATATCCAATTATAAAAATATCACAAGAATTGTAATTAACTTAACTCAAAATATTTAATAAAATTAATCTAATTATTCTTAATTAATCAATTTCTAAAAATAAAGAGTTCATATTAATAAAATAAGTCATAACTTTTTCATAATAAAAATTACCTAAATTAGATTGTACAATTCTTTCTTATTTTTCAATTACGAAAATTACACAAAATATTTCAATATAATAAAATTATCTAAGAATATTAATTTGTTCAAATGATTAAAATTGTGACCATAAATCCTTTTAGGTCACCCCCCAAAACCGTGACCATAGACCCTTTTAGGTCACCCTTTTGAAAAACCGTGACCATAGACACTTTTTGGCTACTGTAAAAAACCGTGACCATAGACCCCTTTAGGTCACCCTCAAAACCATGACCATAGACCCTTTTAGGTCACCCTTCTGAAAAACTGTGACCATAGACCTTGTAAAAAACCATGACCATAGATAGCTTTAGGTCATCCCCTAAAACGGTGATCATAGACCCTTTTAGGCCACTCCCAAAATCGTGACCATAGACCCCTTTAGGTCACCCCCAAAACCGTGACCATAGACCCTTTTAGGTCACCCCTTTTTGTAAAACCGTGACCATAGTCCCTTTTTGGTCACCGTAAAAAACTGTGACCATAGACCCTTTTAGGTCATCCCCAAAACCGTGACCATAGACCCTTTTAGGCCACCCCACAAAACCGTGACCATAGACCCCTTTAGGCCCCCAAAATCGTGACCATAGACCCTTTTAGGACACCTTTTTTTGAAAAACCATGACCATAAACCCTTTTTGGTCATTGTAAAAAACCGTGACCATAGACCCTTTTAGGTCACCCCTCAAAACCGTGACCATAGCTTTTTTTTGTCACGATGAAAAACCGTGACCATAGAGGGTCTATGGTCACGGTAAAACTCTATGGTCACGGTTTTTCACCGTGACAAAAAAAACCGTGGCCATAGACCCAAAATGTTGTAGTGCAAGATGTTTTGAAAATATTTTCCAATTAACAAATCAGAGCAAATTAATCATAGCAAGGAAAATATTTATGATCAAGCATGATCATCTCAAATCATAGCAACTATCAAGCTTTACAGCTTAAAGAAATTGCCAAAAAAAATTCTTAATCCAAAACAGCAATATTTTACCAAGGAAACACAAATAGATCAAATTCATCACAAACACAGCAAATATTTTTTCAAGGTAAATCAACCAAATCACAAACATTAATCAGCAGCAATCATGTTTACCAAGATAGAACAAATGCAGTAAACATCATATCATCACAACAGGATATTGAAACAAAAAACAAGGGAGATCATGAATCCTTAAAAGGATTTCATCCCTGTTTTGTTAATTTCAATTTTCCAGCACCATTTCTCTCCCCCTTTTGGCATCAAGAGACACCTACAAAATAATGACATAGAAAACAAAATATCCAATATACCCAAAATATTAAAAGTGTATCACATGGTTATAGGTTCAGCAGTATGCAAACAGACAAATACATGATTCAATTGAGCTTAAACATGCCAATACCAAATACTAAAAAAAATAGATTAATCATCAGATAAGTGAAACTCAGATTCATCAGCCTCTTCGTCACTAGCAGCACCCAACTCCTCCTCAAAGTTCTCCAACATCAGACTCACCCTATCCTTGCACCTAGTCCAATCCCTTTCATTTTCATAGGCCAGATTGCAAGCCGCCTTATGGGATTGTACCATTAGCTCCGACATGTTTGAGAGTTCAGTGAGGATTTCTTTGATTGATTCTGTTGCCTTGGAGGATTCAGGCCGACTCTCAAAGTCACTATCCGAAGCAACAAATTTCTTCCCCTTGGTTCCTTTCACAGCTCCTCCTCCTTTGATCATAGACACCTTATTTTCTACAGCCTCATTCAAGAGATCAATTTTAAAATATTCAAAAATACTTGTTAAAAACATGTCATAAGACAGATTCGCCTTTTTAGTGCTCTTGACTAATTCCCACATGTGTCTGATCATAAGGAAACCAAATGATATAGGAGTAGATGTAACTAGAGCAAAAAGTATGAGAGAGTCAGAAAACGTTACTCTGTTATGGGAACCACTTTGAGGGGTCAAGATGTGAGTGATGATCCTGTGGAGCAGAGAGTTGGTAGGACCGAGGGCTTTGTGGGTCGGTGTTGTGCCCTCCAAGCCAGATAAGTTTTCACAAATGTGCTGCAGGACAACCTTGTAGATAACGCCAACCTGGGAATCCCACTTTTTAATCATATAAGCTCTTAGACCCGTATCTGTATACCCTAGGGCAGTTCCAATTGCCTCAGTGTTCAGAGTTATGTGAGTCTTTTTGACATAGGAGTCGATGGTGCCATCAATTAGCCGCATGTTGGCATAAAATTCACGTACCAAACCGGGGTAGACCGGTTTCTGAATGTGCAGCAGTGGTGTCCATTGAAGAAGTTCAAATAGAGGAACAACATTGACACCTTTGCTTGTGAGAGAGTCGAGATTGACTAGATAGGTGGCACAAAGATGACATTTTTCCAAAACCCTTTTTGTGAAACTCGTATGAAGCGCATGAGTTGAACCTGGCTGGATCATAGTGAGAGTGTGGTTTGTTGAACTTGTTCTTAAACTCTAATGACTCCAAGTTTGCTGGCTCCCTGGTGTCATTCAAGGTAAGCCCTTTGGTCTTCTGAGTGCTACGTCCGGGTGTGGCCTTCTTTGGCAGTGATGGCGATGGTGATAGGATAGGTGAAGTGTGTGATTCTTCTTCCTCTTCGATTGGTTCCTTCCTTCTTTCAGATTTTCTCCTTCCAGAGAATTTCTGGGCAATCACTTTTCACCTCATGGATTCAGTTTGCTTGGTAGGAGGTGATGGAGAAGATGATGAGGTAGAATGAATATGTATGTGGGTGTGGGTTTGAGGTGTGGAAGGTTTTTGAGAGAAGAGAAGTCGTTTACTTTTTCTTGGTGCGGTTTTCTTTTTCATGATAATGAGAATGGAGAAGTGGAGAGGGAGAAGATGAAGAGAACCGAATTGAGTAAGGGAGAGAGGAGGTTAGGGATGCATTAAATGTGGAGTGGAGAGAGAATTAGAGGGAGTTTAATGACCATTAATGGGTGGTTATTAACCAAGGAAGTTTCTCATTTATTTCAAATAAACTGAAAAGTGGTTTCCTAGAATCAAGAGATTAGATGAAAGAGAAAGATTTGATTTGACAATAACCATTTCCAATAAGATTTGATGAGGCAACAAAAAGATATTGTGATTTACACAAAGAGAAACTAACAAAACGGTCAGGGTGGGGTCAAGGAAATTTGGTGGGGCCCATAAGAATTTATTTCTGCGCTGTCTCTCCCTTGATCACAGCCTTCTCAACACCCTCTAATTTTTATCTCCTCCATTCCTATGAGACAAAATTGAGCAGAATCAGAAATTTCACAAGTTATCAATAGAACTTAAATCAATCATTCCCAAGCTTTTTCTTAAAGAGTAGAATCTGTCTTCACAGAGGGGTTTTATAAAAGTGTCAGCAAGTTGGTCTTCAGATTTTACGAATTGAATATCAATAGTACTTTTTTTCACATGTTCTCTAATGAAATTATATTTAATTTCAATGTGCTTGGTTCTTGAGTGCAAAATAGGATTTTTTGAAATGTTTATAGCACTCATATTATCATAAAATAAGGGTATACTATTGATCTTTAATTTATAATCTTCCAACTATATTTTTAACCAAATTAATTGTGAACAACATGCAGATGCAAAAATATATTCAGCTTCAGCTGTGGATAGGGCCACGGTTGCTTATTTTTTGCTTGACCACATGTTGAGTAAACTCCCAAGGAAGCAACACACTCCAGATGTGCTCCTTCTATCCATCCTATCTCCCGCATAATCTGCATCACAAAATCCTCTGTACAAAATTCATCAGATTTAGGATACCACAAGCCATAATCACTAGTTCCCTTAATGTATCTAATGATGTGCTTAACAGCTAAAAGATGGGATTCTTTTGGGTGGGATTGAAATCTTGAACATACACCCACACTTTGAACAATATCCGGTCTAGAGGAGATAAGGTACATGAGTGAACCTATCATTCCTCTATACATTGTCTCATCCACATCTTTACCATTATCATCCTTTTCAAGTTTAGTGTTAGGATGCATTGGTGTTCCCATAGGTTTAGAATTTTCTAGGCCAAATTTCTTGATTAGTTATAGTGCATACTTTCCTTGGTGAATAAATGTACCATTAGGAGTTTGTTTAATTTGGATGCCAAGAAAGAAAGTTAGCTCTCCCATTAAACTCATTTCAAACTCACTAGTCATGAGTTTTCCAAACTCTTTACACAAGGATTCATTGGCCGATCCAAACACAATGTCATCCACATAAACTTGAACTAGAAGAATATCATCATTAGAAATTGATTTAATGAACAAAGTAGTGTCGGTGGTACCCCTTTGAAATTGATTTTCCAACAAGAAGGCGCTAAGACTTTCATACCAAGCTCTTAGAGCTTGTCTAAGGCCATAAAGAGCCTTTGAGAGTTTGAAAACATGGTTTGGAAATTCTTTATCTTCAAAACTGGGGGGTTGTGCCACAAACACTTCTCTATCAATAAAGCCATTAAGGAAAGCACATTTTACATCCATTTGAAACATTTTAAAACCCTTATGGGCAGCATAGGCAAGAAGCAACCTAATTGCTTCCATTCTAGCTACCGGAGCAAAAGACTCATCAAAATCTATACCCTCTTCTTGATCGTAACCTTGGGCTACTAATCTAGCCTTGCTACGAACAACTTGTCCATCCTCACCAAGTTTATTTTTAAAAACCCACTTAGTACCCGTTACCTTCTTACCATCCGGATGAGGTACTAGTGTCCAAACCTCATTCTTATCGAATTGAGCAAGATCTTCTTGGATGGCTTTGATCCAGATGGATCTTCAAGAGCTTGTTTCATGTTGTTGGGCTTCATTTGTGACAAGAGTACAAAATTGCTTGTTCGGATTGCCTTTTGGTTGAGGATCTTGTTGTTACACCTTAAGAGAGATCACCAATGATAAAGTCATGAGGATAACCCCTCATGGACTTCCATTCTCTAGGCTTCCGATGTGGTGTTGAGCTTTGATGAGCTTCTGTGGGTCTCACTGTTTCAGTTTCTCTTGCTGGCTCAGGAGACAAAATGGAAATGTCTCCTCCAATCTAACGAGATAAAACTGGACTGGCAGATTCTTCATTTTGAGCAGACTTAGGATTTTCCTCACTGGTTTCTTTATTTACAGCATCCTCACAATCTGTATCATCTTCAATCACAGCACTGGGAATTGAGTTAGAGTCACCAAAAGAGACATGTATGGATTCCTCTATGGTCCTATGTTCTTTGAGATAAATCCTATAGGCCTTGCTAGTGGTGGAATACCCAACAAACATTCCCTCATATGATTTTGGATCAAATTTACCAATATTTTCTTTGTTGTTAAGCACAAAGCATTTGCATCCAAAAACATGAAAATACTTAAGATTTGGAGGGGTTCCTTTCCATAGCTCATAAGGAGTTTTCTTTAACCCTTTTCTAATAATGGTCCTATTTAAAATGTAACATGCTGTATTTATAGCTTCAGCCCATAGAAATTTTGGAACCTCATTTTCACATAACACAGCTCTAGTCATCTCTTGAAGGCTTCTATTCCTTCTTTCAACAACCCCATTTTGTTGAGGTGTTCTAAGGCATGAAAAATTATGAGCAATTCAAAAGTCATCATAGAATTTTTCAAAGTCTTGGTTTTCAAATTTCTTTCCGTGATCACTTCTCAAATGGGCCACTTTTAAATCTTTTTCATTTTGAATTTCTTGCAAAGGGTTGAGAAAGCATGAAAAGCATCATTTTTATGAGTAAGAAAAAGTACCCAACCAAATCTAGAGTAATCATCTACCACCACAAGACCATAGTGTTTTCCTCCTAGACTTTGAGTTCTTGTTGGACCAAAAAGATCAATGTGTAACATCTCTAATGGCCTTTTGGTTGAGATTCCATATTTTGATTTAAAAGAGGATTTTACTTGTTTGCCCAATTGAAAAGCATCACAAGTAAAATCCTTATCAAATTTGATATTTGGAATTTCTCTAACCAAATTTTTCTTGACTAGCTTAAAAATTTGGTACCTGCTAGCTTGACCCAACTTTCTATGTCATAGCCATTTTTCAGATTCAAGGGAGTTAAAACATGTTACATTTTGTTCCTTCAAGTCCTCAAGAGTCAATCCATACACATTGTTGCATCTTTTGGCCTCAAATAAAATATCCCCAATTTTTTCACAAACAACTAAACACACAAATTTTCTAAAAACAACTTCAAAACCTAGATCACACAATTGACTTACACTAAGTAAGTTATGTTTCAAACCATTTACAAGAAGAACGTCATTTATACAAGATGAAAAGCTTTTACCAACTTTCCCAACGGCCACTATTTTTCCTTTTCCATCCTCACCAAAAGTGACAAGTCCTCCATCATACTCATCAAGCTTTATGAAGAAGGTTGTCTTTCTAGTCATGTGCCTAGAACATCCGCTGTCCATGTACCACATATTCTCCTTCCATTTGGATGCTAGGCACACCTACAAAACAAGCTCAAGTGACCTTAGGTATCCAAATCTTCTTGGATCCTTTTATGTTAAACCATCTCTTATGTCCTAGTCCATTATAATAAAAAACAACTTTGTAAACTTTATCACTAATCATCCTTTCACCAAAAAATATTGAATGGGAAAGTGGCCATTTCGGTTGCATAGTCTACAAAATCTTGGAGTTGCTGTTTTGTTAAAGTGGGTTAGGTTTTGAAGAGAAAGGTTTCTCAACAGTTTTGAAATTTTTTTAAAACCCCAAGCCAACTTTATCAAAAAGAGTTCTTTGACTAGCCAAAATTTGATTTAAGTTTTCAGAACTTTGTGTGAACTTGGCTAAGTCATTTTCAAGGTTTTTGACCTATTTTAGCAACTCTTCATTCTCTTTAAAATAGTTTACATATGCAACAACAGAATGGTCACTTTCACAGCTTCTAAGTTGGGCTTTTAACTGCTTATTCTCTTCAACAAGTTCACAAGCAATTTCGTCCACCCTTAGTTTTTCTTTGAGAAAACTGTTTTCTGCTTTAAGGATGGTGATTTGTTGTTCAAGATCTTGGTTATCAAGTAAAAATCATCTTATTTTTTCAGAAATGTGGTCTATCATAAGATGAAGATCTTCAGTGTTTGGATTATGAAAGACTACCTGTTCAATGTTATCTGCCATGAGACATGGTTGTGACTTGGTCTCGGATTCTTCATCACTGTCTGAGTCATTTTCCAAGTCCTCCCATGATGCCATCAGCCCTTTTTTCTTTCTTCCTTTTGGCTTCTCTTCTTTCTTCAACTTAGGGCAATCTGACTTGAAATGCCTGATTTCTTTACAGTTGTAGCATGTAACCTTGCTGAGATCCTTTCTTTGTTTTCTAAAGCTGCTTCCTTTGCCTCTCTCCTTGGACTTCATCATTTTCCTGAATTTTTTGGCAAACAACACAAACTCATTTTTAGAAGAATTATCACTAGATTCATCATCCAGGGGGTTAGTCACAGATGAAAAAGTAATTCCTTTCTTTTTTGAATCTTTTTTCAAATAAGTATTTTCAAAAGCAAGTAAGTTTCCTCTCAAATCATCATATGTCATGGAATCTAGATCACTGCTCTCAGAAATGATTAATGCTTTTATTTCCCACTCTTTAGTGAGACATCTCAACACTCTTCTCACAAGCACATAATCAGAATGTGTTATTCCCATAGCATCAAAGCCAACAATGATGATGTTGAAACGTTCAAACAGTTCATCAATAGATTCTCCTTCCTTCATTGCAAACATTTCATACTCTCTGTTTAACATATCTATCTGAGTCTTCTTCACTATTGTGGTTCCTTCATGGGTGATTTGAAGTTTGTCCCATATTTCCTTTGCCGTTGTGCATCATGATACCCGTCGGTATTCCTCGAAGCTGATAACACAGTTGAGTAAGTTGACAACCTTGGCATTGAGTTCCACCTTCTTTCTGTCTTCTTCGGTCCAGCTTACTTCGGGTTTGAGAGAGACTACTCCTTCAGCACTTGTGGTAGTTGGGAATTGAGGGGCTTCCAGGATAATCTTCCATAGTCTGTAATCCACTACTTGCAAAAAAATCTTCATTCTCTCCTTCCAATAGTTATAGTTTTTCCCATTGAAAAGAGGAGGTCTGTTGCTTGACTATTCTTCTGTAAGGTTGTAGGACACCAGATTTAAGCCACTGCTTTCTGCCATCTGGATCTTTTCTCCAAGCTGCAAAGCTTGATCTCTTTGAGACCAAGCTCTGATACCAATTGATGGTTTCAGTGGTTAAGAGAAGGGGGAGTTGAAGCTTAGCCCCTTTTTCACTTCAGAATACTTGCTGGTCTTTGAAATAACTTCTGGAGATTTATTTAATTTTTGTCTCGTCCCTAGCCACAAGATTTTTCTTTTTGTCTCGTCACTTGGCACGAGATATTTTGCGGTTTTATCTCCTGTGCAGCAGAAACAGAAAATGGAGTAGAGGAGAAAGAAAATTACACCCAGATATATCCTGGTTCAGCTGCTAAGTGCAGTGCAGCCTATATCCAGTCTCCATCACAACAATGATAAAATTTCACTATAATCATCTTTGATTACAGACACCAATTCTCCCTAGAAACTACCCTTCCTATCTGGGACAAGTCCAGAATTCTAAACCCAATCCTGAACTTGACTTGGTCACTGCCAAGCTTTCAACTTGTGAAGTGCTAACCCAACTTACAAGGGAATTCTCACAGAATCATGAAACACAACACAGATGTACAAAGAAACTCTAAGGACATCTATGGCTTTTTCTTTTAATTTTGCACTCTCTGTCTTTTTCCGCTCAATGGCTTTTTCATTAAAACCTCACTGTTTGTCTTTTTTCCATGAGACTCAAGACATGACAAAATTAAACAGAAAATTACAAAATAGAATACATTGAAGGAGAAGAAAATCTATTAGCTCAGGTAGCTTTGAGAACTCTATGCCTTGCACTCTCACACTTTCTTCTTTTATCAAACCCTGACTGTTCACCCTTACTTATAGGGAGAAGCCTTCAAGGTTGAAACCAAACAAACCAAACTAAACTTATTCTTCTTCAAAATAGAACCGGTTCGACCAGAGAGAGAGAAGAGATAACCCATGCAAAATCCAACATGTAATTATCTCTAATGCTTTCTTGGTCACCAATCTTCATCAATCTGAGCCCTTTATATTTTCTTGCTCTCCAAGATGAACTCCTAGCCCTTGATGCTTCATGATGATGATAGCTTCATCTGCTCCTATCTCTGCCTCTTCCATCAAGTAGCCACTATAGCTACCTCCTGTGGTGGTTGAGCAAGATCAGAGACAAGCCATCCCTCCAAAGATCTTCTCCTTACTGGCCGAAATCTTCTCTACCATTTTTGGTATGGAGAAGCCAAGATCTCTTCACAAAATCTTACCACAAGTGAATGAGAATTTTAGTCACAGCATACTTTTAGTTTTCTTTTTCTTGCCATCATTGTGATGGTCTTGTTGCTTGCACTTTCTTCTTTTCGGTGGCTAGGCTTAGCTTCCATAGTTGCTGGGTAATGACCGAAAGAGAAGAAGCAGGATGAGAAAAAGAGGAGAGAGAAATTTGAACACTAACTAATGGGTTTTGATAAAGTAAAATTAAATTTTCACTTCCCTTACTTTAGGTAGCGTGTAGTTTGATGATGTCCATCAAATCAAAGACCAATTCTCTCTCATGTTTTCAATGCATGTATTAACTTTACTTTAATGAAATTTGAATTCCACCACATGATAGAAGTGGATTCCGTTGGAAGCAAGAAGTAATACATTTGCTTTTTCTCACAATTGGTTTCGAACCAAACAAGCAAAATTATTTGGGCTTGTATCAATGATAAATAAAACTGGCCTATCAAAGCAAAACAATTCAGCCACTCATTCATAAAAAAATTTTGCACAAGGCCAAACTTTGATTTTTGTTGGGCTTATAATCTTTTATTTTCTTTTTGGCCCAAATAACCACAAATTGCTTCAGCCACTTAATTTATCATTTTTATACCCAAAGCTGAGTATATGAATTCATGTTGGGCTAGCCAATATTTATTCGGCCCAACAGTAACTTGTACCAACAAAAATTATCAATCAATACATATGAATTTAAAATCAAATTGATAATTTTATAACTTAATTAAATTAATAATGTTTGTTCATCATTAAATTAAATTTAGAATTTTTCAAACTCATCAAAAATAAAATTAAAAAATCAAATAAAATAAAATATACTCCAACCGATTGAGTCCTTGCTCAAGAACAAGTTAAATCGAATTCACATTTTCAGATTTTTTGAGGAAAAAAATTGTAGAAATTTAAAAAAAAAACTTTTTAAAAATATCTAAAATATTAGAAATATATTCATTTGTGTATCTCATCTTATCAATTTAAGTTTTAAAAAAAAAAATAATTTCATATCATAATATCAGAATATGATTAATCAAATATCTGTCGTAAGTCGTAATATCTAATTAATTTATTAATATAATTAATTAATTAACTATTCGGTTGAGTCATAAGCTAACTGATATAAACTAACTAAATGTGTTCAATGAGCTATCGACCATGAAGTGAAATGAAGTTTCTATAATTTGTGAAAGTTGTGTTGTATAGAGGCTTTGAATTTAATGGATGGCCAAGATTTTAGCCATTATTGTCAAATAATAAATTGTTAGTAGCCATCCTAAAGTAATAGCTCCGTCCTAGCTTATAAAGTCATAGAAAGATTTAATGTTGTATAGAAAATTGCAATTTGAATATATGATTTAGGGTCTTCTTTTTTAGGGTAGGTTTGATTATTGCTCTTAGTTTTCAAAAGTTAACTTTTAACAAAACTTTTATCATATACACTAAAAATTAATCATCAAATTAATTATTATATTTTTATATATTTATATATTTTTAATACATATTTTATATAAATGACTAGTTTTTTGTATATATATTATTGATTTAAATATTATAATAATTATATTGGATTTAAAACCAAATAAATTAAAATTTGTTTACGATAAGCATGAACTATAAATAATAGTATTTGATGAAATTATTTTAAAATCTAAAATGACTATAGTTAGAGATAAGTGTGAGAACTAAACAAAATATTGCATAAGATAATATTAGGGTTTCTAATTGTAAAAAAATACAATTAACCAATCTTTTAAAAAAAAAACTCCTTTTTTATTATAAAATTAAAACACCCACAAACTTTTGAAAACCAAATAAAGCATAACTATATGAAATTCTTAATTAACTCTATAGAGGTTATTCATAGATAGTTTGTTTTTGATATTGTGAAAATGTTTAATAATAAAAAAATTTTAGTTAAAATCATTCAGGATTTATCTTATTTAATATTTATTAATTATTATAATAATTAATGAATATTACATAAAATAAAAAAATTTTCCTAAAATTATTCTTGATATTGTATGATTTTTTTTTCTTTTCACATTTTTGTCCTATATATCATGAATGATGGTCCACATCTTAATTGAAATTTGAAAGGTTTGTTAAACATTTATTTTGTTTGAATAAATATCGATCGGTTCATCCCATCTATATAGGTTTTCTTGGCTATTCTATTGTTTTGGCTATATATAGCAACTTATATCTATGCTTGAACTTTTATCATCTCTCTCTTCCAGAATTGTATTTGTATCTCTCACTATTATATTATAATTGCATTGCAAAACCATGGCTCTAGTTTTTCCCCATGACAGAGAAAACCAGGTTTTACTCGATCTTTCTTCCTTCTGAAAACTTTATGAAATAGTTGTGAATAATAAGCACCTTAATTGAAATTTATTACAATTGTAATTATTCCTATAGTAAAAGGTAAAATATAAACCTAATTTTAAAATTAATAAATAATTCAAATTCTAAATTTATATTTAAATTCTACTAAATTTATTTATTTTTTCTATCACAAATTAATTATACATCTCTCTCTTCTAGTTCTAGTACTAGTCTCCATGTTTAAACCAAAACAACCCCCTTCCCTCCACCCCCACCCAAAATAAATAAATAAATAAAATATCATTCTTCATCTAGCATTATTCTCCAAACAATAACTATGTTAAGTATTGAGCAAATTTTAAACCATATTTTTTATCCTTAAAATTTGTATAAATTTAAAAATATTTTAATATTTAATTTAATTTATTTTCATTCTTAATGTTTGAAATATATAGATTTTAATTTTATCTCTATATTAAACTTTTTGATACTCAAATTAATTTTTTAAAAAATATTTCTATTTACACCTCATAATCATCATCCTCAATTTTTTTTATCCTCCTTCATCTAGAACCTTGGGTTGAGAGAAGGATGGTAGTGATATCAACAAATGAGAATGTGGAATGGGTTCGAAAAGAAGTAGGACAAGAGAGAATACGAGAATTATGATAATTGATAGATATAAATAAGAGTAGTAATAACTTTGGTAAAAATAAATAATTTTGACCATAAAAAATTTTAAGAAAAAGATAAAATTAACTTTTATTAAAATATTAGATTAAATAAAATCAAATTAAATGTTAAAAATATTTTGAAAAATGTTTACAAAACCTTTAGGAATAAAGAGTATATTATACTTTAACCTAAGTATACTATCATATAAGAACATTTTATCGTAACAAAAAAAATCTAAAACATGATAATCATCATTATTCCAAATACTAGGAAAACATGCTCATAAAATCCATAAACAAATATAAGAGACACCTATCTCAAATGAGATTAACGAACGAAATATTATCTACTTAAATTTTTAGCTAATTGCTCTACCTGCCTTACATAAAGAAAATAACTACGATAAAAAGAATTAAATTTTGTGGCCGGTAGTAATCAATGATTAAGAGAAAGGGGTTAAATCTTAATCTCTTTTTTGTTGAGTATTATTTTTTGCCTTTTAAGATAGTTTCAGTAGATATTTCTGATTTTTTATCTCATAATAAGTTAAGAGACATTTTCTTTTGGTCTCGTAACTGGTTAGGAGATATTTTTTTAATTTTGTCTCCTACATAACAGAAACAGAAATGGAGTAGAAGAGAAAGAGAGAATCACACCCAGAAGTATCCTGGTTCAGCTGCTAAGTGTAATGCAATCTACATCCAGTCTCCATCACAACAGTGACAGAATTTCACTATAATCAACTGATTACATACACCAATTCTTCCCTAGGAACTACCCATTCCTATTCGGGACAAGTCCAGAATCTATCCCCAAAACTGAACATGACTTGGACAACAGCTTTCAACCGCAAAGTGCTAACCGAACTTGCAAGAGAATTCCCACAGGATCATGAAACACAACACAGATGTACAAAGGAACTCTCAGACATCTATGACTTTTTCTTTAATTTTGTACTCTCTGCCTTTTTCCTCTCACTGGTTTTTTCTTACAAACCTCACTCTGTTTTCCTTTTTCACCATGAGACTCAGACAGACAAAACTAAAAAAAAAAGAAAACAAAATGTAACACATAGAAGGAGAAGAACTTCTGTTAGTTTAGGGTAGCTATGAGAACTCTGTGCTTTTTCTCCTTGTCTCAACCCTTAGCCGTTCACCCTTATTATAGAAGGGGAAGCTTCCAAGGTTGAAACCAGTTCAACCAAGCTACCAACATCTTCTCCAACACAAGGCCGGTTCGGATAGAGAGAAGAGAGAGAAAAAACCGAAAGCAAATCAACATGCATGTACCTCTCTCTCTCATCCCTTCTCATCAAACTTCATCAATCTGAGCCTTTCATCTTGACTTTGTCCCCAAGAATGAGTTCTGACCCTTGATGAATCTTTGATCCTTAATAGCTCCTTCCTTTCCATATTTGCTTCTTCCTCTACGTAGCTCCAGTAACTACCTTTTGTATTGGATGAACAAAAACGGAAATGAACTTTACGACAGAGATCTTATTCTCTGATCGAATCTGATTGATTCTATTCTTGGCATGAAGATCTTGAAGCTTCTTCTTCATATCTTGCCTTTAATGGCAAAAATCTTAGCCACACCATGCTTCGGATCTTCCTTTTGCAAAGGCCATCATCCTAGCCTTTTGCTTCTTCATAGCTTCACTACTTTTCTCTGATAACTTCTTCAATCTTCTTTCTTTAATGGAAGTGATAATTGAAACAATAAAGAGAGAGAAGAGAGAGAAGAAACAAAGCATTGAATGTGAAATTAAATGAAATTGAAATGTTACTAACATTCCCCAAGGAATGGAGTAACGTATGGAGCCATTAATGCAATTAACTCAATTTAATTTTCTCTTTCAGTTACCAATACATAAGTTGATTTAATTAAAATTTGAATTCCATAACCTATGTAAGTAAGTAACTGAACAGAGCATGCTCCTTTGCTTTCTTTTCAATTTTGGATCAAGGCTTGTTGGTCTCTCAACAAAAATTAATTTGGGATATTCACATGATACTTGGTCCAAATAACTTGGATGTCCATTTAAATGATTCAGCCATATAGTTTGAAATTATTTTTGCACAAGGACTGAATACTTTCTCATCACATTGGGCTTATGTGACTTTTGTCCCAATAACAAAAATCTGCACATTAAACAAACAATTGGAAGCAAAAATCAAATTAACAATTTTTTTAATTAATAATGTTTGATCATCATCATGTTTCAAGTTTTCCAAACTCAACAATCTCCCTCTTGATGACAAACATGATTAAAAATGAATTGAAAAAAGATGAGAAATTAGAGAACTCCCTTTTTGATGATTTGACCAAGTCCTCCCCCTTTCAATGGATCACATTGCTCCCTCTTAATGTGTGCATTTATCCAATGAAAGCATTACCTGTAAATATGCTCAAGTGGTTCTAAAGAAAATTCATATATTCAACACATGGGACCTTTAAGAACTGAAATCATGATTTATCAAGTAAGAACCTAATTTTGAAAAAAATATTTTTATAAACATAATCAAGGCTTCAACATGTTGTTCAAAGAAAATTTTTCTTATAAAACAGAGTATGACATAGTATATTCAGAGTACATGTCCAACAAATGATCAAGACTCATCATACTACATACAACAATATATTTAAAGCAATTGATCCCTGCCAATCAAAATATTTTCTGCCAAATAAAGCAATAAATCAAGCAATAAAATTATATCCATCAACACAATGTTCAGTCATCATAATCAAAACATCAAAAAATTGGCATGAAACAATAATCAAAAGGCTCAAAAGAAGAGCACAAGAATTGGATTGGCAGCCCCAATTCTATTTTAAACAACAATTCAGCTCTTTTTTCTTTTTTCTTCCCCTTTTGTCATCAAGGAAGAAACCTACAAAAAAATGAAAACAACAGTGTAATGCAAAATATTTGATATTAAAAACCAAACCAAAGTGTTATAATTACTGAGTACAGTCATCCAACATAAAGCAGTTCAAAAGAGACTTAATTCAGATAGACAGTAAGATGTGAAATTGTTCAAGATCATAGGCAACAGTGAGCAAATTTCTTAGGCATCAGAAGGATTAATATCAGAGTCAAGGTGATCGTCGTCTCCGTCGGAATGAGCCATGTCCTTCTCCAAGCTCTTAATCAGCAGATTAACCCTTTCATGGCATTTGGTCCAGGCCTTTTCATTTTCATAGGCTTGTTTCCTAGCCTCTTTGTAGGTCCTGACCATCATACTAGACATGTGGGAGAATTCATTCAGAACATCCTTGACAAATTCAGAAAGCTTAGAAGATTTAGAGGGATGATTGTCACTTTCGCTATCAGAGAGCATTGATGCCATTGAACTTTTGCCCTTTTTACCTTTCACAGAGTCAGGAATACTGCCTCCTTTAATGGTGGAAACCCTGTTCTCAACAGGCTCATTACTCAAATCAATATTAAAGTACTCAAAGATGCATGTTAGAAACATTCCATATGGCAGATTTTCTTTCTTATCACTGCGAACACAATCCCACATGTGTCGCATCATAAGATATGCAAATAAAATGGATGCAGAAGAAAGAATAGCAAATAAGACAAGAGTATCACAAATAGTAACTCGCTGATAGGAACCACTTTGAGGCATCAGAATATGATTGATGATGCGATGAGGGCTACTTGAAGTTTTCACAGACCCGAGTGAGGGCTACTTGAAGGGAAACCCCAACATGGGAGTCCCATTTACCAGACATGTAAGCCCTGGCTCCTTCATCATGGTACCCCAAGGCAGTGCTCATAATATCTCTATTCAATGTAAGATGAACCCTTTTGACATATAAGTGTAAAGCACCATCATTATACATCAGGTTAGCATAGAACTCATGAACCAGATTCGGGTAAACATGTTTTCAAATTTTTAAAAGTGGAGCCCATTTAAGATTATCAAAAAATGTAATAAAGTCAATTCCTTTTTCAGAAAGACTTTCCAGATTTACCAGAACCTGTGAGTGGAACTCAAACGCAACGCAAGACATGAAACGAGCAGGATCAAAATGGGAGTGACTTTTATCATACTTATTTTTGAAGTCTAGTGAGTCCAAGTTAGGGGGTTCTTTGTGTTGTGAAGTACTGGCTTCTTTGTTCTTTGAGACCGGCTAGAGAGGTGTGGTGTGGAACATCGTGGTGGTGAAGGTTGTGGAGATGGAAGTGATTCTTCTTCTTCCTCTTCAGGGACTTGGTCCTGTCCCTTGGTATTCTTCTTGGATGAACCAGCTTCCTGCCTTGCTGTTGCTCTTGCATGTATAGTCTTACGTGCCATGCTTGCTGTGGAGTGAGAGGAGGGTGAAGAAGACGAGTTAGGGTGGATATGAATACGAGTGTGGGTTTGAGGCGCAGACAAAGATGGAGGATTTTTGACAATGGTGGTTCGGTTGCTTCTTCGTGTGGCTAACTTTTTTCTCATGATGAAAGAGGTGAAGTAGAGAGTGAGAAGATGAAGAAAGGCCGAAAAGGGTGGAAGATGGGGAGAGGTTAGACCATATTAAATGCTTAGTGGAGAGAATATCATTTAAAGTAATGAGCATTTAATGGAAACAGTTTTCAATCAAGGAAATTTTAAAATTAAACAAATAACTGAAAGGTCTTTTCCTTGAAACGTGGGAGAGAAATAGGGAAAAAAAATTAATTTGACATGAACACCCTTTTTGAAGATATGATGTGAAAACCTTCCTAAACAATATTTTAAAAAATATTTTATTAAAAACATGATGAAAAAAAATAAAAATGGGCCAGTATCATGGAATGAATCTAAAAGAGTTTGGTTGGGCTTGAGTTCAAAGGCACCAAGATTCGGTCTCTCCCTGTTTCATAGCTTGTTCGTCATATGCCCAGAATTGTCTCCCTGCTGCCTATGAGACAAAAACCAATAGAAGCATGAAAATCACATTTTTTCAACAAAATTCAAATCCATCATTCCCAGACTATTCCTTAATGAACAAAACCTATCTTCACACAGA
Source organism: Arachis hypogaea (assembly GCF_003086295.3). NCBI lineage: Eukaryota > Viridiplantae > Streptophyta > Magnoliopsida > Fabales > Fabaceae > Arachis > Arachis hypogaea. Next base: position 87,684,163 of record NC_092040.1, read on the forward strand.
GATTTAGTGAAGATATCAGCAAGTTGCTCTTCGGATTTCACAAATTGGATATCAATAGTACTTTTTTGAACATGTTCTCTAATAAAATGATATCTTACTTCAATGTGCTTAGTTCTAGAGTGCAGTACAGGATTTTTAGAAATGTTTATAGCACTCATATTATCACAAAATAAAGTTACACTATTGATTTTCAATTTGTAATCCTGTAATTGAGTGTTTAACCAAAGCAATTCTGAGCAACAAGCTGCGGTTGAAATATATTCACCTTCAGCCGTGGATAGTGCAACACTGGCTTGTTTCTTGCTTGACCACATGTTGAGTGAGTGGTGCACGAAATTGTGATCATCAACAATGGCGCCAAAGACTTGGAGCTCTCAAACGTGAATCACACTTTGTCGCAACTTCGCACAACTAACCAGCAAGTGCACTGGGTCGTCCAAGTAATACCTTACGTGAGTAAGGGTCGATCCCACGGAGATTGTTGGTATGAAGCAAGCTATGGTCATCTTGTAAATCTCAGTTAGGCAGATTCAAATGGTTATAATGGTTTTTGAATATAAAGATAAATAAAGCATAAAATAGAGATAGAGATACTTATGTAAATCATTGGTGGAAATTTCAGATAAGTGTATGGAGATGCTTTGTCCCTTCTGAATTTCTGCTTTCCTACTGCCTTTCTCCAATCATTCTTACTCCTTTCTATGGCAAGCTATATGTAGGACGTCATCATTGTCAATGGCTACTTCCCATCCTCTCAGTGAAAATAGTCCAAATGCTCTGTCATAGCACGGCTAATCATCTGTCGGTTCTCGATCATGTTGGAATAGAATCCATTGATCTTTTTGCGTCTGTCACTATGCCCAACACTCGCGAGTTTGAAGCTCGTTACAGTCATCCCTTCCCAGATCCTACTCGGAATACCACAAACAAGGTTTAGACTTTCTGGATCTCAGGAATAGCCTCCAATAATTCTAGTTTATACCACGAAGATTCTGATTAAGGAATCCAAGAGATATGCGCTCGATCTAAAGTAGAACGGGAGTGGTTGTCAGGCACGCGTTCATAGGTGAGAATAATAATGAGTGTCATGGATCATCACATTCATCATGTTGAAGTGCAGAAAATATCTTAGAATAAGAATAAGTATGAATTGAATAGAAGAATAATAGTAATTGCATTAACACTCAAGGAACAGCAGAGCTCCACACTTTAATCTATGGTGTGTAAAAACTCTACCGTTGAAAATACATAAGTGATGGTCCAGACATGGCCGAATGGCCAGCCTCCACAAAAGACAAGACAAGACAAGACCAGATGTCAGTACAATAGTAAAAAGTTCTATTTATACTAAACTAGCTACTAGGGTTTACAGAAATAAGTCTAAGTGCAGAAATCCACTTCCGAGGCCCACTTTGGTGTGTGCTTTGGCTGAACTTGAGCTTTACACATGCAGAGACTTCTCTTGGAGTTAAACGCCAAGTTGTAACGTACTTTTGGCGTTTAACTCTGGTTTGTGACGTGTTTCTGGCGTTTTACTCCAGAATGCAGCATGGAACTGGCATTGAATGCCAGTGTGCATCATCTAAACTCAAACAAAGTATAGACTATTATATATTTCTGGAAAGCCCTGGATGTCTACTTTCCAACGCAATTGAGAGCGCGCCATTTGGAGTTCTATAGCTCCAGAAAATTTATTTCGAGTGTAGAAAGGTCAGAATCCAACAGCATCAGCAGTCCTTTGTCAGCCTTCTATCAGATTTTTGCTCAGGTCCCTCAATTTTAGCCAGTAAATACCTGAAATCATAAAAAAATACACAAACTTATAGTAAAGTCCAGAAATGTGAATTTTTCATAAAAACTAATAAAAATATCCCTAAAAATAGCTAGATCCTACTAAAAACTACCTAAAAATAATGCCAAAAAGCGTATAAATTATCCGCTCATCACAACACCAAACTTAAATTGTTGCTTGTCCCCAAGCAACTGAAAATCAAATAGGATAAAAAGAAGAGAATATACTATAAATCCCAAAATATCAATGAATATTAGTTCTAACTAGATGAGCGGGACTTGTTGCTTTTTGCTTCTAAACAGTTTTGGCATCTCACTTTATCCTTTGAAGTTTAGAATGATTAGCATCTATAGGAACTCAGAGTTCAGATAGTGTTATTAATTTTCCTATTTAAGTATGTTGATTCTTGAACACATCTACTTTTATGAGTCTTGGTCGTGGCCCTAAGCACTTTGTTTTCCAGTATTATCACCGGATACATAAATGCCACAGACACATGACTGGGTGAACCTTTTCAGATTGTGACTCGGCTTTGCTAAAGTCCCCAGTTAGAGGTGTCCAGAGCTCTTAAGCACGTTCTTTTTGTTTTGGATCACGACTTTAACCACTCAGTCTCAAGTTTTTCACTTGGACCTGTATGCCACAAGCACATGGTTAGGGACAACTTGATTTAGCCGCTTAGGCCTGGATTTTATTTCCTTGGGCCCTCCTATCCATTGATGCTCAAAGCCTTGGATCATTTTTACCCTTGCCTTTTGGTTTTAAGGGCTATTGGCTTTTTCTGCTTGCTTTCCTTTTTCTTTTATATTTTTTTTGCCACTTTTTTTTCCGCAAGCTTTTGTTATTCACTGATTTTTCTTACTTCAAGAATCAATTTTTTTTTTATTTTTCAGATCATCAATAACATTTTTCTTTTTCATCATTCTTTCAAGAGCCAACAATTTTAACATTCATAAACAACAAGATAAAAGATATGCACTGTTCAAGCATTCATTCAGAAAATAAAAAGTATTGTCACAACATCAATATAATTAAACTAATTTTAAGGATGAATTCGAAACTCATGTACTTCTTGTTCTTTTGTATTAAAAATATTTTTCATTTAAGAAAGGTGAAGGATTCACGAAATTATTCATAGCCTTAAGACATAGTTACTAGACACTAATGATCATGTAATAAAGACACAAACATAGACAAACATGAAGTTCAAAAACCAAAAAACAAAGAGATAAGAACAAGGAAGTTAAGGAATGAGTCCACCTTAGTGATGGTGGCGCCTTCTCCTTAAAGGACCAATGGTGTTCTTAAGATCCTCTATGTCTCTTCCTTGCCTTTGTTGCTCCTCCCTCATAGCTCTTTGATCTTCTCTAATCTCATTGAGAATGATGGAGTGTTCTTGGTGTTCCACCCTTAATTGGTTAATGTCATGACTCAATCCTTCTAGAGAAGTGTTGAGTTGTTCCCAATAGTTGTTTGGAGGAAAATGCATCCCTTGAGGCATCTCAGGGATTTCTTGATGATGAGCTTCCTCATGTGTCTCTTGAGATCCATGAATGGGCTCTCTTGTTTGCTCCATCTTTTTCTTGGTGATGGGCTTGTCCTCTTCAATGAGGATGTCTCCTTCTATGACAACTCTAGCTAAGTAGCATAGATGGCAAATGAGATGAGAAAAAGCTAGCCTTGCCAAAGTGGAGGGCTTTTCAGCTACTTTGTAGAGTTCTAGATAGATGACTTCATGAACTTCTACTTCCTCTCCAATCATGATGCTATGGATCATGATGGCCCGATCCACAGTTACTTTGGATCGGTTGCTAGTGGGGATGATGGAGCGTTGGATGAACTCCAACCATCCTCTAGCCACATGCTTAAGGTCCAGTCTTCTCAATTGAACCGGCTTGCCTTTAGAGTCTCTTTTCTATTGAGCTCCTTCCACACATATGTCCATGAGGACTTGGTCCAACCTTTGATCAAAGTTGACCCTTCTAGTGTAGGGGCATGCGTCTTCTTGCATCATAGGTAAGTTGAATGCCAACCTTACATTTTTCGGACTGAAATCTAAGCATTTCCCCCAAACCATTATAAGATAATTCTTTGGATTCGGGTTCATACTTTGATCATGGTTCCTAGTGATCCATGCATTGGCATAGAACTCCTGAACCATTAAGATTCTGACTTATTGAATAGGGTTGCTAAGAACTTCCCAACCTCTTTTTTGGATCTCATGTCGGATCTCCGGATACTCATTTTTCTTGAGCATGAAAGGGACCTCGGGGGATCACCTTCTTCTTGGCCACAACTTTATAGAAGTGGTCTTGATGGGCTTTTGAGATGAATATCTCCAACTCCCATGACTCGGAGGTGGAAGCTTTTGTCTTTCCTTTCCTCTTTCCAGAGGTTTCTCCAACCTTAGGTGCCATCAATGGTTATAGAAAAACAAAAAAGCTATGCTTTTACCACATCAAACTTAGAATATTGCTCGTCCTCGAGCAAAAGAAGAAACAATATGAGAAGAAGAGGGAGAAAATGGAGGAGATGGAGGGAGGTTTAGGGTTCGTCCAAGGGGAGAAGTATTGATGATTGTGTGTGAAGAATGAAGGAGTGTTGAGAGGTTTATATAGTGCAGGGAGAGGGGTTAGGGTTCGGTCATTTAGGGTGAGTGATGATTGGTTTTTTGACGGTATAGAATTTCACAAATGAATTCTCGTTGCAAGTATAGTTTCCAAACCAATCAAAAATCCTTTCATACAAAAGATTGTTTGTCACAAGTAACAAACCCCTAATTTTATAAACCAAAATATTCAAACCTCGGGTCGTTCTCCCTAGAAATTGTAATGAAGTGTCTTGTTATTGGTTGTGATGTGTTTTGGGGTTTTTGAGATTTTAGACAAGAAATATAAATGGCAAAGAAAATAAACTAACAACTATAAAAGGCTCTTGGCAAGGTATGAAAATTAGAAGTCCTATCCTAGTTATCCTTCTCAATTGTGATGAGAATTATTCATTGCTACCACTTAGTTAACCCTTACTAAATAAAGAAAAGTCAAGTGGATGAATTGACTTGAGCCACAAGTCCTAGCCAACTCCCAAGGAAAGACTAGCTTTAGTGCACTCCAAACCAATTAGCAATCTCTCCAATTACCAATCAACAAAGGAATTAGGTAACTCAAGTGTCACTAATTACTCTACCTAGGCCAAGAGGAACTAAATCTATACTATATCTAGAAGAGGCATTTCAACAAACACATAAAAGGCAATAAAAGTAAACAACATAAATTGCAAGAATTAAAGAGAGATCTAACTACAAAGGCAAGAGATCAACAATAGAAAAGCAAAGAAGAACAATTATTATGAATTACCTCTTATTGCATTGAAAGAAAATGGAAGGAACAATAGTAGATCTACAACAAAATATAAGAACAACATAAAGGAAATTACAATAAAAGAATGGAAGAAGAATGAATGTAACAACAAGGAATTGACAAGATAGAAGTAGAAGAAGATGAATTAAAACCTAGATCTAAGAACTAAACCTAATCCTAATCCTAATCCTAGAGAGAAGTGAGAGCTTCTCTCTCTAGAAACTACTTCTAAAACTAATCCTAATGAGTGTGAATAAACTAATGGTAACTAACATCTGTTTCCCTCTTCACTCCTTGGGTTAAATAGCATCATAAATGAGTTGGATTGGGCCCACAAGGCTTTAGAATTCGCTGGCCACGTTTTGCTTTAAGTGAACCAGGTGGCAGCAACGGCGCGTGCGCGTACTATGCGCGTGCGCGCCATCATACGTGTAGAAATTATGGCAAATCTTATATTGTTTCGAAGCCCCAGATGTTAGCTTTCTAACCCAACTAGAACCGCATCATTTGGACCTCTGTAGCTCAAGTTATGGTCGTTTAAGTATGAAGAGGTCGGCTTGACAGCTTTCCGGTTCTTTCATTTCTTCATGAGTTCTCCAACTTTTCATGCTTCTTTCTTCATTCTCTTGATCCAATCTTTGCCTCCTAAACCTTAAATCACTTAACAAACATATCAAGGCATCTAATGGAATCAAGGAGAATTAGATTTAGCTATTTTAAGTCCTAAAAAGTATGTTTTCACTCTTAAGCACAATTAAGGGAGAAGTTATAAAACCATGCTATTTTCATTGAATAAATGTGGGTAAAAGGTCATAAAATCCCTTAAATCAAGCACAAGATAAACCCTACAAATGGGGTTTATCAACCTCCCCACACTTAAACCAAACATGTCCTCATGCTAAAACCAAGAATGAAGTAAGGGTATGGCATTTATTCAATGGAAACTAACTAAATGCAATCTACCTATATGCAACTATCTAAATGAATGCAATTGCTTGGTCAAAATAAATCAATTCCCAAGAAGCATATATGCACAAGGGCTAAGGACTAGCAAGTCTAATCCACAATTGAATAGAGTTATTAAATATTTTTACAAACTTGCATGAAAGTTGATGATTATAGATGGAAACATGTAATTGAGCATCAAACCCTCACCGGTAGTGTTTGCACTCTATTCGCTCAAGTGTTTAGGGTTGATTCTCTCAATTCTCCTCTATTTCATGCTTTCTAAGATTTGTTTTTCTTCTAACAATCAACAAATATTTCATGCATGCATACATATATCATGAGGTCTTTTCATAGGTTGTAATGGGGCTAGGGTCAAGGTAGGATTCATATTTGGTTAAGTGAGCTTGGAATTTGAATCTTTGATAAGCTTAAACTTCCCACCTAGCCTATGACATCCTATACAATTAAGTTCTAATCTAACTACCCATTCCTCACTTTTTCACATACTCATGTATTCCTTTTTAATTTCACAACACCTATGCATTGATTTTATTGGACTATACTTTGATTTGGGGCATTTTGTCCCCTTTTTATTCCTTTCTTTTTTTTCTTCTTTTTCTTTCTTTTTTCTATATTTTTTTTCTTTTTCATATTTATTTTTTTCTTTTTTTCTTTTGTTTTTCTCATTTGTTTTTCTATATACAAGAATCTCAATGCATAAGGTTTTACATTTGATCAATACATGAGTATGTACCCAATTTCCAATATTTTCAATAACAATACAAAATTACCCTTTTATTCACCCAATGTCCCAAGTTTCCCACACTTGAATGATACTCACACACTCTAGCCTAAGCTAATCAAAGATCCAAATAAGGACATTTATTGTTTTTCGCTTTAAGGCTTGTAATGTGCTAAAATTAAGAACAAGTGGGTTAATCATAGGCTCAAATTTGGCTAACAATGGAAGATGAAAGGTAAGGCTATTTGGGTAAGTGAGTTAAATAAAACGATGGCCTCAATCATATAAATGCATGAATACATAAAATAATGGAAATAAAGAATCAAACAAAGCAAAGATTACAATCATAGAAAGAGAATAATGCACACAAGAAGGGAAAAATAAGTGGTTATAAGATGTAACCACACCATTAGGCTCAAAACTCACTTGCTTGTGTTCTTAGCTCAAAAACCATGTTTCACAATATATATAATTCAAGCAAGTTTTATGAAAAAGTTTTCACTCAAATCAATTGAGGTGCCCTATAGATAGAAATCCTTGAAAAATTTCATTATTTTGACTAAGCTTATTTTGTATATATATGCAAAATTAAGAAAATGCAAGTAAAAATCCTAAAAACCTAAAATGAAATGCAAAAGTGTTGGGATTAGAAATTTGTCACCCAAAATCGCCGATCGGTCGGACGACCTCCCCACACTTAAAAGTTTGCACCGTCCTCGGTGCACTCAAAGATGAGCAAGGGGGTACGACGACTCTCCGGATTGCTACATGTTCTTAGTCTTGCTTCCGTTATTGCTTGTGGTGCATTCGTCATGAAAGACAAAAATATAACACCATAAGAGGAGAAGATATAAAAGCAAGGAAGCATACATTGTTGGAATGAGGTAAATCACTAGAATTGAGTGAGTGAATTAGTGTGACATTAGTGACAAATAAGTGTGTGAATTCTAAATTACGCGGTTTAGAACACACCTTAGCATAAAAGTTATGTCACAAAAGAAGCATGCACTTTACTCATTCTAGTATGCTTGAGATGCTTTAAGTGAACTTATAAGGTAAAACAAGCATTAGAGAAGCATGGAAGCATTCAAGCTAAAACATATGGATGCATATGATCATGAAACACAATGCATTAAGGTAAATGCACAACATCATCTATCAAGAGGTTGCCTAATCAAGGAAAAGGATTCAACTCACATGATGGCTAGCTACAACATGCAATTCAAAAGAGTTATAAACTCGAAGGCAATTCTTATCACTTGGTATTTTTCAAAAGGTAAGCATGAAAAACTCAAAACCAAGTAGTAAAATATAACCTCAATCATAGAATCCAACAAAGATTGTTTAAAAACATTCATGCTAAAATAGCATTTAGGCAACAAGGAGGCAACAATGTGTAGTAAACAAAGTCAATAAGCCAACACTTATAATGAAAATGGAGAAAATAAAATGAAAACTAAACTAAAACTAACTAACTAACTAATTATCTAACTAAAATAAATGGTTATCCATGGTGTTTGGAAGTGTTGGATGAGGGGTAGAAGAAGGGAAGAAGAGAGGAGAAGGAAAGAAATGGAAAGAGGAGAAGAAAAGAAATGGATGGAAGAAAGGGCATCCACGCGTACGCACGCATGGCACGCGCGCGTCGATGGCTTATTTCGAGAGTGGCGCGTACGCGTCATATGCGCGAGCGCGCAAATAGGTTTGTGCCTCAGGCCCAATTTCCGCACAGTGCAGGCCTAACTCTCGGGTCAAGGTATGGAAGGTGGAACTTCTCAATCCACGCGTACGCGTGCATTGCGCGCGCGCGTGGATGGTCAAAAACGCTTGATGCACGCGTACGCACGCAGTGCGCGTACGCGTGGATGGTGCTCTGTTTTTTTTTTTCAAAAATATTTGCTATGTTTTTGCACCAATCCAAGCATTCCAAATCTCCAAACAGCTACTAAAATACCAATAAACCTTATTTAACATACTAAACTACCAATTAGACTCATTAAAACAATCAAAACAAGAAATTAAACCAATTCTACCAATATGTACAAAAGAGAAAATGAAAGGATTTTACCATGGTGGGGTGTCTCCCACCTAGTACTTTTGTTTATTGTCCTTAAGTTGGACTTATGGGGAGCTCCTCTCAAGGTGGCTTGTGCTTGTACTCATCTTGGAACTTCCACCAATGCTTGAATCTCCATTGTGCCCCAAGATTTCGTATGGGTTGAGCCAAGTGTTGATGGAGTTCTTCACAAGATTGGGGCTCCCAAAGTTAATCCTCTTCTTGTAATCCGAGATCCCACACTTTGTTTTCACACCCGTCTTGAGGTTGATCATCATTATTAGTCCAACCGGGTGGTGAGTAAGGTGAATTCTCTATACAGTGGCCAACAATCCTCCTAGACCCATCTATTTGAGCACTACTCCAACCTTTATATCTCATGTTTGATGCATCAACCATAATGAGCCTTGATTTGCAACGCCTACCACAAAACCTTTTCCTCTTATGCTTCATCCCACAAAGCATCCTAAGTTGACCATCCGTTTCAAGCAAGACATACTCAAGTGGGACAATAAAGCTAATAGAAATGAATTTTACCCACTCAAGTGAAGGAGTAGATGACAACCTAGGCAAAGATGCTTTCAACGATCTAGACAAAGCGTATTCCACTCCCAGCCTTCTATTTCTAAGGACTTCCACCTCTTCACAAGATTTCTCTAATTCAATCCTTTGTTCATCAATACTATCTAAGCATTTTCCCTTAATCAAACTATAATTAGGAGGGTGAAAGAAGTTCACCTCCACAACATTTTCAAATGCACCGGGAGAAGGTTCTTCAAGTTCAAAGGATTCTTCACCACTAAGACTTGATGCTTGATCTTCATCACCAAGGGAACTCAATCCTTGCTCTATCCCATCCAAGTCTTCATATGGAATAAGCCTTGGAAGGTGTGCACTTTCCTCCCTAGCATCAATTTCAATCATCTTGGAGGGGTATTCTTCAACTCTATGTTCCCATGGAGGCTCCACATCTCCTAAGTCTTCTACCACTTCTTCCTTGTCTTCAACAATTAAAGCTTCCTCCAATTGTTCCAATACAAAACAACTACCTTCATTCCCAACCGGAGTTTCTAATCTCTCCTTCATGCTATGTTCTTCATTCGATTCTCCACATGTAGCCATGGGAGTTCCTTGAGTGTTCAAGTATTGGGAGGCTAATTGATTTGTTACCGCATCCAAGGCGGCCATGAAATTTTTCACATCCCTTTTCATCTCTTCTTGCCCTTGAACAAGAACACCAAGGGTTTCATCCATTAGAGGTTGGGGTGGATGGAAGGATTCATCATTTTGGGGGAAGGGTTCATAGTAGGAAGGTGGTTCTTCTTGGTAGAGTTGTGGCGGTTCAATGTTCTCCACTTTTTCCACTTGTTGCACAATATGCTCCATGGTTGCTTGAAATTGATCCAATGCTTCCTTGAGACGATCCCTTGACTCTTGGTCCGCTTGGATATCATGAGTAGGATCATAGGGCTCTTGGATTAAAGGACATGAGTATTCTTCCATGGGAAGTTGTGGTGGAAAGTAGAATTCATCTTGTGGTTGAAAATTTTCATATATTGGAGGTGGTTCATCTTGGTAATAATATGGAGGGGGTGGCTCTTGAAAATGTTGATGTTGGAATGGTGGTGGCTCTATGTATGGTTCATATGGCTCATATGGTTGTTGGTAGGATGGGTATGGATTAGGGTCATATGAAGGTGGTTGGTAAGAAGGGGCTTGTAAGTATGGTTGGGAGTTATGTTGAGGGTATGGATCATAGGCATATGGTGGTGGTTCTTGAAAGTCACAAGGAGATTCACCATAGCCATTTGATTGATATGCATCATAGAATGGCTCTTCTTCATAGTGCATTGGTGGAGGTTGTTGCCATGAAGATTGATCATATGCATATGGCTCTTCCCACCTTTGGTTGTCCCATCCTTGATACACATTCTCATTATAGTTCTCATCTCCTACAACATAATTAGAACCAAACTCATAGCCAAAGTGAGAATTCATAATGGAAAAGCAAAATAAAACTAACAAAAGCTAGAAAATAAAGCAAAAGCAAGATATTCACACTATTCACATATATACAACAACCAATAACATAACACCATTGCAAATCCCCGGCAACGGCGCCATTTTGATGATTGGTTTTTTGACGGTATAGAATTTCACAATGAATTCTCGTTGCAAGTTTAGTTTCCAAACCAATCAAAAATCCTTTCATACAAAAGATTGTTTGTCACAAGTAACAAACCCCTAATTTTATAAACTGAAGTATTCAAACCTCGGGTCGTTCTCCCTAGGAATTGTAATGAAGTGTCTTGTTATTGGTTGTGATGTGTTTTGGGATTTTTGAGATTTTAGACAAGAAATATAAATGGCAAAGAAAATAAACTAACAACTATAAAAGGCTCTTGGCAAGGTATGAAAATTAGAAGTCCTATCCTAGTTATCCTTCTCAATTGTGATGAGAATTGTTCATTGCTACCACTTAGTTAACCCTTACTAAATAAAGAAAAGTCAAGTGGATGAATTGACTTGAGCCACAAGTCCTAGCCAACTCCCAAGGAAAGACTAGCTTTAGTGTACTACAAACCAATTAGCAATCTCTCCAATTACCAATCAACAAAGGAATTAGGTAACTCAAGTGTCACTAATTACTCTACCTAGGCCAAGAGGAACTAAATCTATACTATATCTAGAAGAGGCATTTCAACAAACACATAAAAGGCAATAAAAGTAAACAACATAAATTGCAAGAATTAAAGAGAGATCTAACTACAAAGGCAAGAGATCAACAATAGAAAAGCAAAGAAGAACAATTATTATGAATTACCTCTTATTGCATTGAAAGAAAATGGAAGGAACAATAGTAGATCTACAACAAAATATAAGAACAACATAAAGGAAATTACAATAAAAGAATGGAAGAAGAATGAATGTAACAACAAGGAATTGACAAGATAGAAGTAGAAGAAGATGAATTAAAACCTAGATCTAAGAACTAAACCTAATCCTAATCCTAATCCTAGAGAGAAGTGAGAGCTTCTCTCTCTAGAAACTACTTCTAAAACTAATCCTAATGAGTGTGAATGAACTAATGGTAACTAACATCTGTTTCCCTCTTCACTCCTTGGGTTAAATAGCATCAGAAATGAGTTGGATTGAGCCCACAAGGCTTTAGATTTCGCTGGCCACGTTTTGCTTTAAGTGAACCAGTGGCAGCAACGGCGCGTGCGCGTACTATACGCGTGCGTGCCACCATACGTATAGCAACTATGGCAAATCTTATATCGTTTCGAAGCCCCGGATGTTAGCTTTCTAACCCAACTGAAACCGCATCATTTGGATCTCTGTAGCTCAAGTTATGGTCGTTTAAGTGCAAAGAGGTCGGCTTGACAGCTTTCCGGTTCTTTCATTTCTTCATGAGTTCTCCAACTTTTCATGCTTCTTTCTTCATTCTCTTGATCCAATCTTTGCCTCCTAAACCTTAAATCACTTAACAAACATATCAAGGCATCTAATGGAATCAAGGAGAATTAGATTTAGCTATTTTAAGTCCTAAAAAGTATGTTTTCACTCTTAAGCACAATTAAGGGAGAAGTTATAAAACCATGCTATTTCATTGAATAAATGTGGGTAAAAGGTCATAAAATCCCTTAAATCAAGCACAAGATAAACCCTACAAATGGGGTTTATCAGTGAGTTTGGGTGGGAAAGAGATTTTGAATTTGAAGGTAGATGGGGTATATGGGGAAGAGTAGATAGATGTGAGTGGTGAAGAGGTGATAAGGAAGAGTGATTGAGGTGATTGGTGAATGATGTTTGGGGAAGAGTGTTATGAAAAGGTGTGAGAGAGAGGGAGAAGGTAGGTGGGGATCCTGTAGGGTCCACAGATCCTGAGGTGATCCTGTGGCATCCACAGATCCTGAGGTGTCAAGGATTTCTCATCCCTGCACCCTTTAGGCGTGTAAAATGCCTTCTGTATGCAATCCTGGCGTTTAACGCCAGACTGATACTTGTTTCTGGCGTTAAACGCCAGCTCTATGCTTATTCCTGGCGTTAAACGCCACTTTGCTGCTTGTTTCTAGCGTTTAACGCCAGCTTTTCTCAGGGTGCAATCCTGGCGTTTAAACACTAGACTGCTGCTTATTTCTGGTGTTCAACGCCAGCTTCATGCTCTGTTCTGGTATTAAATCCAGCCAGATGCTCCTTACTGGCATTTAAACGCCAGTAAGATCTTCCTGCAGGGTGTGTTGTTTCTTCTGCTATTTTTTATTCTGTTTTTAATTTTTGCAATTGTTTTGTGACTTCTCATGATCATAAACCTAATAAAACATAATAGAACAATAGAAATATAGATAAATAAAAATTGGGTTGCCTCCTAATAAGTGCTTCTTTAATGTCAATAGCTTGACAGTAAGCTCTCATGGAGCTTCACAGATGTTCAAAGCATTGTTGGGACCTCCCAACACCAAACTTAGAGTTTGAATGTGAGGGTTCAACACCAAACTTAGAGTTTGGTTGTGGCCTCCCAACACCAAACTTAGAGTTTGATTGTGGGGGCTTTATTTGACTCTGTATTGAGAGAAGCTTTTCATGCTTCCTCTCCATGGTTGCAGAGGAAGATCCTTGAGCTTTAAACACAAGGTAGTCCCCATTCAATTGAAGGACTAACTCTCCTCTGTCAACATCAATCACAGCTCCTGCTGTGGCTAGGAAGGGTCTTCCAAGGATGATGCATTCATCCTCATCCTTTCCAGTGTCTAAGATTATGAAATCAGCAGGGATGTAAAGGCCTTTAACCTTTACCAACACGTCCTCTACCAATCCATAAGCTTGTTTTATTGACTTGTCTACCATCTTTAATGAGATTCTTGTAGCTTATACCTCAAAGATCCCCAGCTTCTCCATTACAGAGAGTGGCATAAGATTAATACCTGACCCCAGGTCACACAGAGCCTTCTCAAAGGTCATGGTGCCTATGGTACAGTGTATTAAGAATTTACCAGGATCTTGTTTCTTTTGAGGTAAAGTTTGCTGAACTCATGTATTTAGTTCACTAATGAGCATGGGAGGTTCATCTTCCCAAGTCTCATTACCAAACAACTTGGCATTCAGTTTCATGATGGCTCCTAGATATTGAGCAACTTGCTCTTTAGTTACATCTTCATCCTCTTCAGAGGAAGAATAATTCTCAGAGCTCATGAATGGCAGAAGGAAGTTTAATGGAATCTCTATGGTCTCTATATGAGCCTCAGATTCCTTTAGGTCCTCAATAGGGAACTCCTTTCTGTCTGGAGGACGTCCCATGAGGTCTTCCTCATTGGGATTTACGTCCTTTCCTTCCTCCTTGGATTCGGCCATTTTGATAATATCAATGACCTTGCACTCTCTTTTTGGATTTTCTTCTGTATTGCTTGGGAGAGTACTAGGAGGAGTTTTAGTGATTTTCTTACTCAGTTGGCCCACTTCTGCCTCCAAATTTCTGATGGAGGACCTTATTTCACTCATGAAACTTAAAGTGTCCTTAGACAGATCAGAGAATATGTTTGCTAAGTTAGAGGAGCTCTGCTCAGAATTCTCTGTCTGTTGCTGAGAAGATGATGGAAAAGGCTTGCTATTGCTAAGCCTGTTTCTTCCACCATTATTAAAGCCTTGTTGAGGCTTTTGTTGATCCTTCCATGAGAAATTTGGATGACTTCTCCATGAGGAATTATAGGTGTTCCCATAGGGTTCACCCATGTAATTCACCTCTGCCATTGCAGGGTTCTCAGGATCATAAGCTTCTTCTTCAGAAGATGCCTCTTTAGTACTGTTGGATGCATTTTGCCATCCATTCAGACTCTGAGAAATCATGTTGACTTGCTGAGTCAACATTTTGTTCTGAGCCAATATGGCATTCAGAGTATCAATTTCAAGAACTCCCTTTCTTTGAGGCGTCCCATTACTCACAGGATTCCTCTCAGAGGTGTACATGAATTGGTTATTTGCAACCATGTCAATGAGTTCTTGAGCTTCTGCAGGCGTTTTCTTTAGGTGAATGGATCCACCTATAGAATGGTCCAGTGTCATCTTAGAGAATTCAGATAGACCGTCATAGAATATATCCAAAATGGTCCACTCTGAAAGCATGTCAGAATGACACTTTTTGGTCAACTGCTTGTATCTTTCTCAAGCTTCATAGAGGGATTCACCATCTTTTTTATTGAAGGTCTGAACATCCACTCTAAGCTTGCTCAGCTTTTGAGGAGGAAAGAACTTGGCCAAGAAGGCCGTGACCAGCTTATCCCGAGAGTCCAGGCTATCTTTAGGTTGTGAGTCCAACCATGTTCTAACTCTGTATCTTACAGCAAAAGGGAAAAGCATGAGCCTGTAGACTTCAAGATCTACTCCATTAGTCTTAACAGTATTATAGATCTGCAAGAATTCAGTTAAAATCTGATAGGGATCTTCTAATGGAAGTCCATGGAACTTGCAGTTCTGTTGCATCAAAGCAACTAGTTGAGACTTTAGCTCAAAATTATTTGCTCCAATGGCAGAGATTGAGATACTTCTTCCATAAAAGTTAGAAGTTGGTGTAGTATAATCACCAAGCATCCTCCTTGCGCCTCCACCATTGTTATTGGGTTCGGCCATATCTCTCTCTTTTTCGAGATTCTCTGTAAGGTTTTCTCTGGATTGTTGTGCTTTAGCTTCTCTTAGCTTCTTCTTCAGAGTCCTTTCAGGTTCAGGATCTGCTTCAACAAGAATGTCCTTGTCCTTGCTCCTGCTCATATGAAAAAGAAGAGAACAGAAAAGAAGATGAATCCTCTATGTCACAGTATAGAGATTTCTTTATGTGAGTAGAAGAAAAGAAGAATAAGAATGAAGAAGAGAAAAATTCGAACACAGAAGAGAATAGAGGGTTCGAATTTTAATATGAAGAGAAGAGTGTTAGTAATTAAATAAATAAATAGAAGAAGATGAGATAGAGAGAAATTCGAAAATTATTTTTGAAAAATAGTTAGTGATTTTCAAAAATTGAGAGAAGAAATATAATTAAAATTAAAATTTGAAACAATTAGTTAATTAAAAGAATTTTGAAAAAGAGTGAGGTAATTTTCGAAAATTAGAGAGAGGAAAGTAGTTAGGTGGTTTTTGAAAAAGATAAGAAATAGTAAAACAAACAAAAGTCAATTAGTTAGTTAAAAAAGATTTGAAATTCAATTTTGAAAAGATAGGAAGTTAGAAAAGATTTTTGAAATCAATTTTGAAAAAAGATATGGTTTGAAAAAGATATAATTGAGATTTGTTTTGAAAAAGATTTGATTTTTAAAATTAAAATTGATTACTTGACTAACAAGAAACTAAAAGATATGATTCTAGAATTTAAAGATCGAACCTTTCTTAACAAGAAAGTAACAAACTTCAAATTTTTAAATCAATCACATTAATTGTTAGTAAAGTTTTTGAAAATTTGAAATAAAGATAAGAAAAAGATTTTGAAAATAAATTTTTTTAAAATTTTCAAAAATATAAAAGAAAAATGAAAAAGATTTGATTTTTGAAAAAGTTTTGAAAAGATAAGATTTTTAAAATTGAAATCTTGACTTGACTAACAAGAAACAACTTATTTTAAAATTTTTTGATTAAGTCAACCCAAAGATTTCGAAAATTATGAGTAAAACAAGGAAAAGATATTTTTTATTTTTGAATTTTTAATGATGAGAGAGAAAAACACAAATATGACCCAAAACATGAAAATTTTGGATCAAAACCAATGATGCATGCAAGAACACTATGAATGTCAAGATGAACACTAAGAACACTTGAAGATCAAGATGAACATCAAGACTTATTTTTGAAAATTTTCAAGAAAAGAAAAACATGCAAGCCACCAAACTTAGAAATTTTTTTAATGCTTAGACACTATGAATGCAAAAATGCATATGAAAAACAACAAAAAACACAAAACAAGAAAATTTAAAGATCAAACAAGAAGACTTACCAAGAACAACTTGAAGATCATGAAGAACACATGCATGAATTTTCGAAAGATGCAAAAGTTTTTAAAACATGCAATTGACACCAAACTTAAAAATTGACTCTAGACTCAAACAAGAAACACAAAAATTTTTGGTTTTTATGATTTTATAATTTTTTTGAATTTTTCGAAAATTATTTTTTTGAAAAACGAAAACAAAGAGAAATTTTTTTTTGAAAAATTTTTGAAAACTTTTTTAAAATAAAATTACTTAATCTGAGCAACAAGATGAATCGTCAGTTGTCCAAACTCGAACAATCCCCGGTAACGGTGCCAAAAACTTGGTGCACGAAATTGTGATCATCAACAATGGCGCCAAAGACTTGGAGCTCTCAAATGTGAATCACACTTTGTCACAACTTCGCACAACTAACCAGCAAGTGCACTGGGTCGTCCAAGTAATACCTTACGTGAGTAAGGGTCGATCCCATGGAGATTGTTGGTATGAAGCAAGCTATGGTCATCTTGTAAATCTCAGTTAGGCGGATTCAAATGGTTATAATGGTTTTCGAATATAAAGATAAATAAAGCATAAAATAGAGATAGAGATACTTATGTAAATCATTGGTGGGAATTTCAGATAAGTGTATGGAGATGCTTTGTCCCTTCTGAATCTCTGCTTTCCTATTGACTTCCTCCAATCATTCTTACTCCTTACTATGGCAAGCTGTATGTAGGGTGTCACCGTTGTCAATGGCTACTTCCCATCCTCTCAGTGAAAATGGTCCAAATGCTCTGTCACAGCACGGCTAATCATCTGTTGGTTCTCGATCATGTTGGAATAGAATCCATTAATCCTTTTGCGTCTGTCACTACGCTCAACACTCACGAGTTTGAAGCTCGTCACAGTCATCCCTTCCCAGATCATATTCGGAATACCACAGACAAGGTTTAGACTTTCCGGATCTCAGGAATGGCCGCCAATAATTCTACGTCATACCACGAAGATTCTGATTAAAGAATCCAAGAGATATGCACTCGATCTAAAGTAGAACGGGAGTGGTTTTCAGGCACGCATTCATAGGTGAGAATGATGATGAGTGTCACAGATCATCACATTCATCATGTTGAAGTGCAGCGAATATCTTAGAATAAGAATAAGCATGAATTGAATAGAAGAATAATAGTAATTGCATTAACACTCGAGGAACAGCAGAGCTCCACACCTTAATCTATGGTGTGTAAAAACTCCACCGTTGAAAATACATAAGTGATGGTCCAGGCATGGCCAAATGGCCAGCCTCCATAAAAGACAAGACAAGACAGGACCAGATGTCAGTACAATAGTAAAAAGTTCTATTTATACTAAACTAGCTACTAGGGTTTACAGAAATAAGTCTAAATGCAGAAATCCACTTTCGGGGCCCACTTTGGTGTGTGCTTGGGCTAAGCTTGAGCTTTACACATGCAGAGGCTTCTCTTGGAGTTAAACGTCAAGTTGTAACATATTTTTGGCGTTTAACTCTGATTTGTGACGTGTTTCTAGCGTTTTACTCCAGAATGCAGCATGGAACTAGTGTTGAATGCCAGTATGTGTCATCTAACTCGAACAAAGTATAAACTATTTTATATTTCTGGAAAGCCCTGTATGTCTACTTTATAATGCAATTGAGAGCGCGCCATTTGGAGTACTGTAGCTCCAGAAAATCCATTTCGAGTGCAGAGAGGTCAGAATCCAACAGCATCAGCAGTCCTTTGTCAGCCTTCTATCAGATTTTTGCTCAGGTCCCTCAATTTCAGCCAGAAAATATCTGAAATCACAGAAAAATAGACAAACTCATAGTAAAGTCCAGAAATGTGAATTTTGCATAAAAACTAATAAAAACATCCCTAAAAGTAGCTAGATCCTACTAAAAACTACCTAGAAACAATGCCAAAAAGCGTATAAATTATCCGCTCATCAGTGAGCTTCCAAGGAAGCAACACATTCTGGAAGTGCTTCTTCTATCTACTAAGTCACCTGCATAATCTGCATTACAAATCCCAATTGCACAAAACTCATTAGATTTAGGATACCACAAGCCAAGATCATATGTGCCGTTAATATATCTAATGATTCTTTTAACGACCGAAAGATGGGATTCTTTTGGGTGAGATTGAAACCTTGAACATACACCCACACTTTGAACAATATCCGGCCTAGAGGATGTAAGATACATGAGGGATCCTATCATTGCTCTATACCTTGTTTCATCCACATCTTTCCCATTTTCATCCTTATCAAGATTAGTGTTTGAATGCATAGGTGCTCCCATTGGTTTGGAATTTTCAAGGACAAATTTCTTGATTAAATCTTTTGCATATTTACCTTGGTGAATAAAAATACCACTAGGAGTTTGTTTAATTTGAAGACCAAGAAAAAAGGTTAATTTACCCATTAAACTCATTTCAAACTCACTAGTAATTAGTTTTCCAAACTCTTCACACAAGGTTTCATTGGTCGAACCAAACATAATGTCATCCACATAAACTTGAACAAGTAAGATATCATCATTAGATTCTTTTATAAATAAAGTAGTATGGTGGTATCCCTTTGAAAGTTATTTTCCAACAAGAAGGCACTAAACCTTTCATACGAAGTTCTTGGAGCTTGCCTAAGGCCATAAAGAGCCCTAGATAGTTTAAAAACATGATTTAGAAATTCTTTATTTTCAAAACCGGGGGTTGAGCCACAAACACTTCCCTATCTATAAAGCCATTAAAGAAAGCACATTTGGCATCCATTTGGAACATCTTAAATTCCTTGTGGGTAGCATAGGGAAGAAACAACCTAATTGCTTCCATTCTAGCTACCGGGATAAATGACTCATCAAAATCAATTCCTTCCTCTTGATCATAACCTTGAGCCACTAATCTAGCCTTGTTACGAACAACACTACCATCCTCACGCAATTTATTTTTGAAAATCCACTTTGTACCAGTTACCTTCTTACCATTTGGATTTGGTACAAGTGTCCAAACCTCATTTTTTTCAAATTGTGCTAGCTCTTCTTCCATGGCTTTAACCCATGAGGGGTCTTCGAGAGCTTGCTTCACATTGAAAGGCTCCAATTGGGACAAGAAGGCAACATTGCTTGGTTCTACTTGCTTCTTGCTTGAGGATCTAGTGGTTATGCCTTGGGAAGGATTACCAATGATAAAATCATGAGGGTAACCCTTCAAAAACTTCCGTTCTCGTGGCCTTTGAGGAAAGTTTCTGCCTTGATGAGTTTCAGTTGATTGCTCTGTTCTGGGTTCTCTATCTTGATCAGGAGACGAAACAGAAATGTCTCCTTCATTTTGACGAGACCTTTCTAGACAGTTAGGCTCACCATCTGGGACAGACTTGGGATTATCTTGACTGGCTTCTTGGTTCACATCAGTTTCACAACATGCATAATCTTCTATCACAGCACTTGGAATAGAGTTAGAATCACAAAAGGACACATGTATGGATTCTTCTATTATTCTATGTTCCTTGAGGTAAATCTTAAATGCTTTGCTAGTGGTGGAGTATTCAACAAACATTCTTTCATAGGATTTTGGATCAAAATTTTCAAGATTCTCTTTATTGTTTAGTACAAAATATTTGCATCCAAAAATGTGAAAATACTTAAGATTAGGTGGGGTTCCTTTCCAAAACTCATATGGAGTTTTCTTTAAATCTTTTCTAATGATGGTTGGATTAAGAATATAGCAAGTTGTGTTTACAGCTTCTGCCCACAAAATTTTGTTACATCATTTTCATAAAACATTGCCCTAGTCATTTCTTGAAGGCTTCTATTCCTTCTTTCAACTACCCCATTTTGTTGAGGAGTTCTAGGACATGAAAAGTTATGAGCAATACCAAAATCATCACAAAATTTCTCAAAATCTTGATTTTCAAACTCTTTTCCATGATCACTTCTCAAATGAGCAATTTTCAAATCCTTTTCATTTTAAATCTTTTTACACAGAATGGAAAAAGCATGAAAAGCATCATTCTTATGAGCTAAGAAAAGAACCCAAACGAATCTAGAGTAATCATCCGCCACCACCAAACCATAGTGTTTACCTCCCAAACTTTGAGTTCTATCTAGTTGGACAAAAAAGATAATATGCAACATTTCTAATGGCCTCTCAGTGGAAATTCCATCTTTTGGTTTAAAAGAAGATCTTACTTGTTTGCCTAGTTGACAAACATCACAAGTAATATCCTTATCAAATTTGATATTAGGAATTTCTCTCACCAATTTTTTCTTAACAAGCTTAGAAATTTGATACATGCTTGCGTGACCTAATTTCTTATGCCAAAGCCATTTTTCAGATTCAAGAGAAGTAAAACATGTTACTTTTTGATCTTTTAAATACTCTAGAGTTAATCCATACACATTATTACATCTTTTAACTTCAAACAAAACTTCACTAGATTTTTCACAAATGACCAAGCAATCCAATTTTCTAAAAATAACCTCATAACCAAGATCACATAATTGGCTAATGCTTAGTAGATTGTGCTTTAATCCATCAACAAGCAAAACATCATTAATGAAAGAAGAGAAATTCTTACCCACTTTACCTATGGCCACTATTTTTTCTTTTTTATTGTCACCGAAAGTAACTAAGCCTCCATCATACTCATCAAGATTGATGAAGAATGTTGCCTTTCCGGTCATGTGCCTAGAACACCCACTATCCATATACCACATGTTGTCTTCTCTCTTGGATGCTAGGCAAATCTACAAAACAAGTTTAAGTAACCTTAGGTATCCAAATCCTTTTGGATCCTTTGATGTCAAACCATCTTCTTTTTCCCAAGACGTTATAATCACAAACAATTTTGTAAACCTTATCCTCAATCATCTTTTCTCTAATAAAACACTGAATAAGAAATGTCTATTCCGATTGCATAGTCTACAAAATTTATGAGTTGCTGTTTTTCTAAAGCTCGTTGGGTTTTGAAACCTTATGTCATTTGAAAATGACGCCATGTTGGTAAAATAAGGTTTTTCAATAGATTTTGCAAATTTATGAAAACCCAAGCCAACTTTATCATAAAGAGGTTTTTGACTAAGCAAAAGTTAATTTAAATTTTCAGAACTTGGAGCAAAGTTGGCTAAGTCTTCTTTAAGTCTTTTTATCTCTTTATGCAGCCACTCATTTTCCTTAAAATAATTCAGATTTGCAGTCACAGAATGATGGTATTCACAGCTCTTAAGTTCAACTTTCAACCGCTTGTTTTCTTTAACAAGATCAACAGTAGTTTCGGCTTCCCTTAATTTATCCTTAAGAAAACCATTTTCAGCTTTCAGTATTTCTATTTGAGACTTAAGATCTTGGTTTTCACTTAAGAAACATTTAATTTTTTTAGAAAGATGATCAATCATAAGATGAAGGTCTTTAGTGGCAGGATCAAGAAATACTACCTACTCTATGTGATCGGCCATGAGACAGGTTTGAGATTTGGTTTCTAATTCTTCATCTTCATCAGAGTCATTTTCCAAGTCTTCACAAGATGCCATAAGTCCCTTCTTCTTTCCCTTTTTCAGCTTGTCATCCTTCTTCAGTTTCGGACAATCAGACTTGAAGTGCCCAACTTCTTTGCAGTTGTAACAGATTACTTTGCTGAGATTCCTCTTTGGCTTCCTTAAGTTGCTTCCTTTGTTTTGTTCCTTCAGCTTCACCATTTTTCTGAATTTCTTAGCAAATAAAACAAAATTATTTTCAGATGAGTTATCAACTGGATTCATCATCCAGAGCTTCAGTAACAGATTTGAGAGTAATTCCTTTCTTTTTTGTATCTTTTTTCAAATAAGTATTTTCAAAGGCAAGTAAATTTCCTCTCAAATCATCATATGTCATAGTATCAATGTTACTACTTTCAGCTATCACTATTTCTTTTGTTCCCACTCTTTTATGAGACATCTCAATATCCTCCTCACAAGCACATATTCATAATATGTGATCCCCATAGCATCCAAGCCAGTGATGATGACGTTGAATCTTTCAAATAGTTCATCTATCGTTTCTCCTTCCTTTATTGAGAACATTTCATATTCTCTATTCAGCACGTCTATTCTAGATCTTTTGACTTGAGTTGTGCCTTTATGAGTGATTTGAAGTTTGTCCTAGATTTTCTTTGCTGTTGTGCATCTCGATACCCATTGTTATTCCTCGAAGCTGACTGCACAGTTGAGCAAGTTGACTGCTTTGGTGTTGAACTCTACTTTCTTTCTGTCTTCTTCATTCCAATCGGCTTCACCTTTGAGAGTAACCACACCATCAGCTCCTGTAGTGGTTGGAAATTGTGGACCTTCCAAGATTATCTTCCAAAGTTTGTAGTCTATAGATTGAACAAAAATCTTCATTCTTTCTTTCCGGTAACTGTAGTTCTTTCCATTGAAGAATAGGGGTCTGTTGCTTGACTGCCTTTCTGTCACAGTGTAAGCAACCAAATTTGAACCACTGTTAGCCGTCATCAGGATCTTTTCTCCAAGCTGCAAAGCTTGATCTCTTTGAGACCAAGCTCTAATACCAATTGATGGTAATCAGTGGCTAAGAGAAGGGGGGTTGAATCTTAGGCCTTTTTTGCTTAGTATTACTTTCTGCCTTTTAAGATATCTTCAGGAGATATTTTTGCTTTTTGTCTCATAACAAGTCAAGAGACATTTTCTTTTTGTCTCGTAACCGGTTAGGAGATATTTTTTAATTTTGTCTCCTATGCAACAAAAATAGAAATGGAGTAGAAGAGAAAGAGAGAATCATACCCAGAAGTATCCTGATTCAGCTGCTAAGTGCAATGTAACTTACATCTAGTCTCCATCACAATAGTGAGAAAATTTCACTATAATCAACTGATTACATATACCAATTCTTCCCTAGGAACTACCCATTCCTATCCGAGACAAGTCTAGAATCTATCCCTAAAACTGAACTTGACTTGGACAACTGCCAAGTTTTCAACCGCAAAGTACTAACCCAACTTGCAAGGGAATCCCCACAGGATCACGAAACACAACATAGATGTACAAAGGAACTCTTAGACATATATGATTTTTTCTTTAATTTTGCACTCTCTGCCTTTTTTCTCTCACTGGCTTTTTCTTACAAACCTCACTCTGTTTGTCTTTTTCACCATGAGACTCAGACATACAAAATTAAAGAAAAGAAAACAAAATGTAACACATTGAAGGAGAAGAACTTCAGTTAGTTTAAGGTAGCTATGAGAATTCTGTGCTTTTTCTCCTTGTCTCAATCCTTGGCCGTTCATCCTTATTATAGAAGGGGAAGCTTCCAAGGTTGAAACCGGTTCAACCAAGCCACCAACATCTTCTCCAACAAAAGGCCAGTTCGGACAGAGAGAAGAGAGAGAAAAAATCAAAAGCAAATCAACATGCATGTACCTCTCTCTCATCCTTTCTCATCAAGCTTCATCAATCCGAGTCTTTCATCTTGACTTTGTCCCCAAGAATAAATTTTGACCCTTGGTGAATCCTTGATCCTTGACAACTTCTTCCTTTCCATATTTTCTTCTTCCTCCACGTAGTTCCAGTAGCTACCTTCTGTCTTGGATGAACAAAAACAGAAATGAACTTTACCACAGAGATCTTCTTCCCTGACCGAATCCGATTGTTTCTATTCTTGGCATGAAGATCTTGAAGCTTCTTCTTCACATCTTGCCTTTAATGGTAAAAATCTTAGCCATACCATGCTTCGGATCTTCCTTTTACAAAGGCCATCATCCTAGCATTTTACTTCTTCATAGCTTCACTATTTTTCTCTGATAACTTCTTCAATCTTCTTTCTCTAATGGAAGTGACAATCGAAACATTAAAGAGAGAGAAGAGAGAGAAGAAACAAAGCATTGAATATGAAATTAAATGAAATTGAAATGTTACTAATATTCCCCAAGGATTGGAGTAACGTATGGAGCCATTAATGCAATTAACTCAATTTAATTTTTTCTTTCAGTTACCAATGCATGAATTTGATTTAATTAAAATTTGAATTTCACAACCCATGTAAGTAAGTAACTGAATAGAGCATGCTCTTTTGCTTTTTTTTTTTTTTTTATCAAGTCCTTTGCTTTCTTTTCAATTTTGGACCAAGACTTGTTAGTCTCTCAACAAAAATTAATTTGGACTATTCATATGATATTTGACCCAAATAATTTTGATGTCCATTTAAATGATTTAGTCATATAGTTTGAAATTATTTTTGCATAAGGACTAAATACTTTCTCATCACATTAAGCTTATGTGACTTTTGGACAAAAATCTGCACATTAAACAAAAATCATTAAACCTGACAAAAAAAAACAAAAATCATTAAACAAACAATTGGAAGCAACAATCAAATTAACAATTTTTTTAATTAATAATGTTTGATCATCATCATGTTTCAAGTTTTCCAAACTCAACCGTGGCTTTTATATTTTTCAAATTAATTATATTATTTTATGCCTCTTTGCAGGTGCTTATAATCACAGGAAACTCTTGTGTGAAGGTGGTGATGCTAAACAGGCCTAGAAAACTAAATAGTCTTAACCATGAAATGGTATAAGAATAAGAGTAGTTCATATTAAAATTAATTCTATTCTTTTTAATATTATACAATTAAGTCTACTTCAATTGGAGCTTCCAGTATATTAAAGGATCAATTGGTTTTGTGAAAGGAAATATATAATCATTTATATGCCTATTAGTTTAGAATTTTGCGACAAGTGGTTTAATATACAATTAATGCATTATTGTCATGATATATTGATAAAATGAATACAAATAATGTTGTTGTATTATTGTAAGAGTGTGATATTATTTGCTTCTTTTGCTGTGTTTTGCAGGTTTCTCAACTTTTAAGGAGTTTGAGATTATATGAGAACGACTCTTCGGTCAAGCTTGTTATATTGAAGGTAGGAAGCAGGAAGATTTTATAGTCTTCTGATTAATTTAGGGGGATTAAATGCAAGTTTATATTTTGAATAAAAAGAAATAGTTTAATAATTTTATTCTTTAAAAAAAATATTATGATGGACCTAATTCAAATTTGTACTCTGATATAAAAATGAAACTACAAAATCTTATATCTTTGTGTTAAATAGGGTAATGCGAAAGCTTTTTGTTCCGGCGGTGATGTATTAGCAACAGTTACATGTTCATTAACAGGTAAATCGTATAAATTAAATGTTTATACTAGATTACTAGTTATTATTGGACTAAGTTGTTCATATAAACACAAAATTGGTTATGGTGGAAGAAATTAATTATCTTATATTGAATGAGTGTTAAGCCAATATACAATGCTTTATGAAACCATGACATTAATTTAATCTCATGATCTATATATGAAACCAGGACATTGGACCTATCCTCTAATATTCTACAGGAAAGCACTCACTCTAAATCACTTGGTAGCGACCTACAAAAAGCTCATGGTGAGTTATATATATAGTTAGGGCAGTGTTAGGTAGCCAAAAATTAATTACAATATAAAAATATTATATAAAAATTTTTATTCTCTTGATAAGCAAGTGATATACACATTCTTATCACTTACTCTCCTTATCATTTATTATTTTTTTGCATGCTTAGAATCATTAATGTTCTTTCCAAAATCAATTTCAGTTTCTTCCAAAGTAAATCCCTAAAATTCCTCACTCACATTATTACCCATTAAAATACAATTTTTCTACAGAAATTATGGAGGTTAAATTTAAAAATTTTAACAACTTCTACTGCACAACTCATATTTTACATATAAACTATTAGAAAATAAAAAATAAAAGATAAGATATAAAAAAATTAAAAAATAAATTTTTAAAAATAATATTAACTCGTCATATTAAAATCAATAAATAAGCATATGAATATTAAATAAAAAATATTAAAATAATTAAAATTATGACCTATTAGTGCACATATGAGATAGTTTGAAAAATACAATAAGACGCATAGTTTAAAATTTGGTAATATTAATTAGAAAAATTTATTAATTATAGACATCATATGTATGAAATTATGAATATTATGAGTACAAAATTATGAATGTTATTAATATGAAATTTTCGATGTTATGCGTATGAATTTATGGATGTTATAAGTAAATTTATCAATTGAATAAATTAATTTAAGAATTTGACATTTTTTCAAATTCAATTATGAAAAAATTTAAAAACATCTATGTTAATTTGATAGTTACTTATGCAATAACTAAAAAATAATATGTGTATGGATGTAATATCTAATAAACATGAATTTAATTTTTAGATGTTAGTTGTATGTAATTATGAATGTTATGTATATGAACTTATGAATGCTATGTGTATGAACTTAGTTAGTATAGTATAATTATAGATGCACATAAAAAAAATTAAATCAGTTTATTACCATATCTCATCAAAGTTAGTGTAGTCTTTCATATTCTCGAAAATTGATTGACGGACAATAATTTCATCGGGTGAGTTTCTCTGTTGTTCAAATTATTCTTCAACTCCTTCTTGTAAATTTCTTTGTCCTATTCCAATTGTGCTTGTAATTGAAATAGAGTTGTGATTTTTAGCTGAAGGGAATAACAACCTTCATGATCCAAATTAACAATGAAAAACCTATTAAACTAAGCTTTCACATTTGTCAACGTTTGCAATAATAATAAATAAATTAAAAGAAATAAAAATCAATTACAATTAAAATCATTTAATTAATATTATTACCGTTTTTAATTGTTATTAATGATTATTGTATTCTTAAGTCTAAAATTTGAATCTCTCTCCAAAGATGCTATTCCGTTGGTATCTATTTATTAAGCATGAGAGAGAGAATCATATAACATTATAACATTCAAATTATAAAAGGAAATATTAAATAGTAATTACAAGAATGTCTAATAGTTAGGAATATGATATTATAATTAATATCATTAATAAGTGGAGCTGATAAGAATATGATAAGTAGATTGATAAGAGAGTGAAATAGAAAATTAAAATATTATTAAGTTATATAAATGAAGTAAATTATGAAAAATTTTGGCTAATTATGGCTGAAAATTTTTGGTTACCAAACTTTTTCCATATAGTTAATAGTTAATACTACACTACGTACTTGTTCCTTAATAAATTTCATCATTTTTGTTTTATGGGTTTTGCTATCATATACATGTGCGGTAAAAAAATTGGTTAAGTATACTATTGAAAAAATGTTTTAATATTATTTATTATAAAAATATTTTTTTTTACGTTTTTAATACATTGAATATATTAAAATTATTCAAATATTTTTTTTATGATATGGATTAATCAATACCATTAAAATACAGCATATATAGCAAAACTCTTGTTTTATTAGGTATATTAAACAATTAAAATTGGCTATAATTGATTAACAGGTGTAACAAAAAAAATATGATATTTTACTATAATATAATAATAAAAATTGCTTATTTTTTTAATGATAATAACAATTAAGGTGTGTCTGATTGATGGAGTGGCCATGGGAGGAGGAGCAACTCTGTCCATGAACGCAACCTTTAGGATTATCACTGAAAATGCTGTATGCTTTTCTTCGCTTCTACAAAATCAAAGTTTTCATTATTCAATATATATATACAGGGGCGGAGCTAGAAAAAATATTAGAGGGGGCTAAAATTATTTACACAATAAAATAATATTAAAATAAATTTTTTAGGAAGAGCTAAACTGAAACTTACATATAATTTACATGTAAAAAATTAAAATTAGGGGGGGCCGTTGCCCCCCTTTCTCAGTATGTAGCTCCGCCCCTGTATATATATATATAATTATTTATATTGTAAATGAATTATTTGTAGATATTTGCTATGCCAGAGGTACATATAGGACATTTTCCGGATGCCGGTGCAAGTTACTTCCTTTCTAGGCTTCCTGGTTATTTCGGTACATCTGTATAAATTTTGAGTAATGTTACGTGTACATTAAAATTAGTCACTAAAATTAGTCACTATAAAATACATATTAAAATATAAATATATATTGAAAATAAATTAAACTACACATGTATTTATATACAAATACATTAGTAACTGATTTTAATGTATAAATAATATTTTTTAATAAATTTTTTAATCAAAGAAAAATGTCAAAAGACTAATATTTTTTATCAATAATAACTAATATTTTATTTTTATACTATTAAAACTTAAGAGTTAGAGTTTCAAAAATATTTATATTAGTTAAATATTAATCAAAATAATAAATTTTATTGATTATATACTCATATAAATATTAGAGATTGTGAAATTGGTCAATAATACACTGACTGCGAAAATGAAAAATAATATATAAAATAATAAATAGTTGTATTTTTGTATAAAACGGTAAATATTAAAATTTTTATTTATTAAAAAAACCATTATAATTAAATATTATCTAACGGTTGGAGAAAAGAAACTATATCTTTCAAAAAATTAAACATATACGTAGGGTTGGATTATCTAACTTGATCAAAATCATTTTAAAATTAATACCTTATTTATGCAGGGGAATACTTGGGGTTAACTGGCACACGTTTGAAGGGAGCAGAAATGCTAGCATGTGGTTTAGCCACTCATTTCATCCCTTCAATGGTAAAACTTTCACCATTTTACCATTTTTTATTTTTGATGATGTTTTTGGATCCACTTTTGTTAGATTTATTTATGAGTTTAATTTTAATAAATTGTTCTGAGAAGACTACTTTACATTTTCATCTAATTAAATTCATCATATTTTTGAATGAATATCTTTAACTAGTAAGTTTGAAAATAATTATAATAATATATAATTAGATATTTGCATAAATTATTTAATTATTTTTGGTAATAGAGGCTACAATCTTTGGAAAATGCCCTGCAAGCTGTTACTTCTTCAAATGTATCAACTATTGCCACGTTAATAGAAACTTTTGCTAACAAAGCATATGCAAGAAAAAACAGCTCTTTTATGAGGTAAGTCAATAATTGATATAAAAAGAAAAAAAAAAAATTAGATTTTCTGCACTTTGAGAATTGATAGTGTGAAGAGCAACAACTCAAAACAGATTGGAGATTATAAACAAATGTTTTTCCAAAGAAACTGTGGAAGATATAATCCATACTTTGGTAAGTATACGCATCAAGTTAATTAGATGTACAAAGTTTATACATTTTATCTTGGAATAAATAAAGTATTATTTAATTTTAAATGGTTAATTATATTTATAGGAAAATGAATTATTAGAAAATGGAACAGAAAAGTGGATAACAGATGCATTAAACTCAATGCGTTCAGCAAGTCCCATAAGTCTCAAAATAACTCTTAAATTAGTAAGTATGTTAGTCCTTAAAAAATATATTATTAGTTAGTTGTAATTTTTTAATTATTAATTATTGAGAAAAATACTACATTTGATGTCTTTCAGATAAGAAAAAGTCGAATACAAAATATCGAAGAATGTCTTTATCGGGATTATAATATTGCCAGCCATGTCATTAGAGGAACCGTTAGTTATGATCTCTTTGAGGTAAATATTTTAACACCACTACAATTTTTGTCCAAATAAAAAGGATCATGAAATTAACTTTTAATTATTTAACTAATAATTTCCTTTTATTTTACAATTCACTCAAATTAATTGAATCGTACGGACAGGGTTCAAGAGCAAAGCTCTTTGACAAGGACAACAAGCCCAAGGTAATTAAGGATATATATATATATATATATATGCCATTTTTTGTATAGAGAGAAATAATTCTGTTTTAAATTTATTTTCATATTTGTCAACTAAATGTTGATTTATTTTCCTTTTTCTTCTCTTATTTTAAGTGGGAGCCTTCAAAACTTGAGTTAGTTAGTGAAGAAATGGTGGATCAGTGCTTCAAAAGTGTCAACCATGATGAATGGGAGCGTCTGCAACTTCCAGATAGATCCAATAATTCCCAATCCATAACAAGCTGCAAATTATAGATTGAAACCTATACTTTTTGCTTAAAAGTAAGGTTAACAATTAAGAATAATGTTGAAGGATAGTTTTACTTCAGGTACATATATTTAGACAGAATATTAATTTATGAAATTATATTGCAGCTTATTGAAGACTTTACCAAACATACACATTTGTTTATTCTACTATTAGATGGAAACAATTGCACATTCCCATATCCATACATAATCAAAACAAGAATAACAAATCAGTCAACGAAATATGACATCAAGCCAACATTGGATTAATAGTAAAGCCACCATCAATAGTTAGATTCTGACCACTAATTATATCTGCTCCTTGCAAATGAACCCCTTTGAGATTGGCAACGAAGTAAGGAGACAAGCAATTAACTCCTATGCAGAAATTGCTAAGCTCAGCAGCTGCATTCTTTCAACATACATTCCCCACATGTTAACTGCATTATCTCATCATCGGTTTTTGAATTGAGTTCCGATGACATCTTGAATATAGTAGCAGATCAATCCATATCAGAGTCATTAGCATGTGCTGTGAGCACTTCATAGTCCATTGTCCATGTCCTCCAGATAGCTGTGGGATTCAAGTATTGCATACGGAAAAAGCATCATACAGTTTCCCTCATCATTGTAATAAAAACCAAATTTATATAACACATCTAGCTTTCCTTAACAAAAAGGATGAAACTTTACATTCAATTCAACTCCATAAAGCAGTTATGAACCCGAAATCATCTGCAAGTAGGACTTTTGACTTGGTTTGAAATTGATGCATCAGAACATGGTTGTAGGTGTGTAGTATTAAGACTGATGCTTATCACTCATTAAAATTTGAGTAAGCATCAGGGAAGAAATTGCTTAAGATCTACCATAAGAGCTTGATCCAGAAGCAATTAAGTGTCCTACAAAAGATTACTGATCACAGCAGTGTATGGATTTAAGAAATCCCTTCTTCTGCCATCTTCTCTCTCAATTTACAGGCTTCATTAAGATCACCAATTCTACAGTAACCACGAAGTTTAGTGAAAAGTCTATGTGCTCGACCCATATTTCCTAATTTGCATGAACCATTTATTAGTGCATTGTATGTAGTAATATTTGGAACAATCCCTCTTCCCAGCATCTCATCCCTTAAGTTGATAGCATCATCCACATTGCCAGCCATGGAATAAGCATGAATTAAGGTGCAGTATGTGAAATTATCAGGAAGAAAGCCTCTAGATGACCATATTGGTAAAAAATTAAACTTCTTGCTTCGTCAACCTTCCTAGATTTACAAAGCCCTGCAATAGCTATGTTGTACACAATGTTATTTTGGAACAGAATTACACATATCACCTTTATCAAGGGAATCGACAATTTTCTGAGCTTCTTGACTTATGATGTCATTTTCAACAAACTTATCAGAACACTCATTGATCATCGTATTGAATGTCACTGTGCTCTTAGTGAATCCCCTGCCTAAAATTTCCTTCCACAGCCTCATAGACCCCTCCAAGTCTCTCGAGGTGTACAGTAGCTGAACTCATTGGGAGCCACACCTCTTTGTATCATTGAATTCCAAAAGCACAAAGCATCATCGTATAATCCCACACGAACCAATCCTTTCAGAACAGTATTATAGGTCACAACCGATGCACTAATACCTGCACACAACATCTCCTCACAAAGCATAATTAATGCTTTACTATTTTCCCTTTTCTGTAGTATCCGTCTAACAATGTATTATAGCTATAAGAATCTGGCCTCAAATCCCAACATGGCCTCAAAGTGTATATAATTTCACTTATTTTGTAAAACCCGATTGCAAACAAATTTCTATATTGATTAACCATTAAACATAAACTCAAATTAACAATTAACAATGAAGAAGCCTTTCACAGCAACAAAGTCCTTAACCAAATTAAATACATTATATACTCCAAGATATAATCTAATAATAATTCACAATTATTTAATTTCAACCGGCTGATAACTTCTGTGAATAGATTCTTTCACTGCATCCAACACAATTTGAGTCTTCCTACTCACAACACTCTATTCTTTCTGAGGTTTTTCTTCGCAAAACTTAACCTTATAACCCAACTTAGCAAACTTTTTAACCATCAAAACCTCTATCTCCACAATGTGCTCACTAGGCTTAGGGCACCACCTTCCCGCTTTCAATCTTCCCATAATCCAACTCCGAAGCCCCATAGAAGGTTCCATAACCGAGATTCTCCTCAAATGGAACAGTGAAATCGTGGAGACGGAGACATCCTTTCGTTCCCAAAGCAGTGACGTCAAGAGGTTGTTTTAGAGAATGAGTTTTTTTTTTTTTAGGTATCAAAAAGAAATAAAGTCTTATAGCCTTGTATTTGACTGAACAAGTCCGAGTAAGCTCAGCACAGTATTCACTAACTCGGCTAAGGATTTGACGGTTTCAAAACGTTTGGACCAAAATATATTTTTTAAGTTTTTTTAACAACTGTTAAATAGTCTTTTTCTAATTTTAATTATAAATTAACTTCATATATTTTATTTAATTATAAAAATTATTTTTTATTTTATAAATTATTATTTTATCATTCATCTATTATGTTTATTAACAATCAAAAACAAAAACAATAACGAATTAGATCTTCCATTGATCGTAATAAACTTTCTGACAATTCCAATCGATTAAAAGTTTATGTTCGATCCGTAACGTTCGTCCAGGGCTGTGAAATCGTGTTTCTTTAAAAATCAATCGATTGAATTTCAGGTTTCTCGTAACTCAATCGATTAGACTACAAATTATCACAAAACAATCGATTGAATTGCAAGGCAACATGGTTTTTGTAAAAATCAATCATTGGTCATATTATCCCAATCGATTGAACGATGACTAAAATGTGGGTTTTTATGAATTCAATCGATTGCCTATACTATCCAATCGATTGAATGCTTTAAAACAACCTGAGATCTCACAATTCAATTGATTGGTTGTGTTACCCAATCGATTGAAGTCATCAAAACAATATGGATTTGCCGAATTCAATCGATTGGTTGTGCTACCCAATCGATTGAATTGTGTACTACGCCGTTATAATCAAAGAGATTGATACACGATTCCAATAGTGGGATTGAAAAATTGGTGATGGATTATTCACCAATTTATAATGTTAATATTAAAGAAAAGATAATATTAGAGTATCTAAATCAAAATAAAACCTTAAAAATTGAAGATAGAATTTTAAAGATAAGATAGATGAATAATAAGATAATAATTTATAAAAATGATAACAAAATTCTAAACAGCGTAGTACACAATTCAATCGATTGGGTGGTATAACCAATCGATTGAATTGGACAAAACCATACCCAATCGATTGAATTGTGAGATCTCATGTTGTTTTGAAGTATTTAATCGATTGGGTAGTATAGGCAATCGATTGAATTATAAAAAACCCTTATTTTAGTCATCGTTTAATCGATTGGGTAATATGACCAATCGATTGATTTTCACAAAAACCATGCTGCCTTACAATTTTCAATCGATTGTTTTGTGATAACTTGTAATCCAATCTATTGAGTTATGGGAAATCAGAAATTCAATCGATTGATTTTAAAAGAAACACGATTTCACACTCCTGGACAAACGTCACGGATCAAACATAAACTTTTAATCGAATGGAATGGCCAAAAAGTTAATGACGATCAATGGAAGATCTAATTCGTTATTGTTTTTTATTGTTAATAAACATAATAGATGAATGATAAAATAATAATTTATAAAATAAAGAAATGGTTTTTATAATTAAATAAAATATATGTGGTTAATTTGTAATTAAAATTAGATAAGGACTATTTAAAAGTTATTAAAAAATTTAAAAAACATATTTTGCTACGGAACCATTTAATGGTTCAAGCGTTTTGGGACCATCGACTCTCATTTCCACTAACTCGATACTAAAAAAGGTCTAAAGACTATTATGGTGTTAAGAATTGAATCCTGAAAATCAGTATAGTGAATTTTAAATTTAAAAGATTAAAATAGTAAAAACTGTGAATAGTGCAGAATGAACCAAACACAGTACTCATGGTGAACTGAACACAATACAATTGTATAGTACTAAGTGAACGAACCATGAATGCTAAACCCTAAACTCTGAACCCTACTGTAAATCCTAAAACCCTAAAACCCTGAACCCTAAACCCTAGACCCCTAAACCCTAAACCCTCAACCATGAATACGGTGAATCGAAATTAATACACAGGGCGAACCGAAAGTTTGCAACACACTGAATCCATGTAAACTAAACTCTGAACCCATAAACCCTAAACCCTAAAACCCTAAACCCTGAAATCCTATCGTTATTATTTTGTTGTTGTTGCTACTGTATTTTTTTGTCTTTTTCTCCTTCTCTCTTTGGTGAAGAAGCAGTAGAAGGTGAGGAAGAAGAGTTTTGAATAGTGCAGAATGAATCGAACACAGTACTCATGGTGAACCTAACACAGTACTCATAGTGAACTGAACATAGTACTCATAGTAAACCGAACACAATACAATTGTATAGTACTGAGTGAACGAAACATAATCCATTATATAAAATCAAATTCAAACAGCTTTCTGCAGAATAAACCGAACACAGTACTCATGGTGAAACAATTGTATAGTATTGAGTAAATGAAATATAATCCATTATATAAAATCAAATTCAAATAACTCTGCCTACAATTTACATATTATCAATTCAATTCAATTCAGTACACCTCCGTCCATTTAATACAATTCAAATTAGCAATTGCATTCCATTCAATTCGATTCAAAATTGAATAATCCAAACTTTGCCATTTTGATTTGTTTTAGAAGAGTAATCCGAATCGCCCTCCTGATTTAAAGTTGGGTCATTTATTGTTTTGATTCAGAAGTGCAGATCGAAGAAGAAAACGAAGAAAAATAGGAAGAAGATAAATGCAACGTAACCAGATCGAAATAAGAAAACGAGAAGATGAACGCAATCAGAGGAGAACGAGAAGGCAATGCAGATCAATAAAGAAGAACGCGAGCAGAGAAGAAGAAGAAGAAGAAGAAGAAGAAGAAGAAGAAGAAGAAGAAGAAGATTTAATACGTTGCAGCAGAAGATTTACGTTGAGTAAAGTTTTAGGTTGCAATATATTATATGTAGCGCATATATGACAAACGAGTGAGGGATGGGAAATACGTGTGTGGAAGAAATTACTTGGTTAACAATTATGTAAAAAATACATGAATGCGGAATTTTTTCATTAAAAAATTTTACTTTTTATTTTTTAAAATTATTTTTTTATATTTAAAAAAGTCAACTAACCTTTCTCTCTTTTAGGTTTGTTGATGTGTCACTTATGAAGTTAACTGGAAAAGAAAAAAAATAAAAATCTCTTAATTGGTACTAAGGTTAAAATTTTTATATATGAATAATTTTAATGAGAAATACAAAAATATTTGATTATTTTAGTGTTCTATACGGTTGTGGTAGTAGCACAAAATATCACTGATGTTTTGTAATAAAAAATATTATTTTAATTATTAAAACACAAAACGTTACTGACGTTTTGTTAAAAAAATATTATTTTAATTGAAGAAACACAAAACGTCACTGACGTTTTGTAAATAGCCATAGTTATGTTTAACACACAGATTGGATCATGATGAAGGATTTCACTTCTAATAATACAATATTAAAAAAAACGTTCACTAAAAAAATCTTATCTTTATTTTATTATAAGAAAATAGTACAATACTATTACATATCACTCAGAGCAAGAATAATAAATTAATAAACAAAATGCTAAGAAAACAATAAAATATCAGCTAATTAATAAATATTAAATAAGATAAATTTTATTCTTTAAATTGATTTTTTCTTTGTCTTGCGAGTGTTATTAACGGGACATGTATAAAAGTTTAAAGTGTTCAAACTTAATTAAGATTGCGAAAACAAACCGAACATTGGATTAATAGTTGTAAAACTACCATCAATAGCTGGTTATGACCACTGATGTATTTGGACTCATCACTAGCCAAATAGAGTGCAGCTTGTGCTACATCTTCTTCCAGCAAATGAATCCCTTTAAGATTGGAATAAACATTTGAACACCCTTCATCATCAAGTTTGAAGAACCCTCTAATTCCAGCATTGTTAGCAACGAAGTAAGGTGACAAGCAATTCACTCTTATGCCGAATTTTCCAAGCTCAGCAGCTGCATTCTTTGTGAGTCCAATCAAGCCATGTTTGGAACTTGTATACGCATGAGTTGCAACTCCTCCAACGCTTGAACTTACACTCCCTATATTTACAATACTACCATTTTTGGTTGGGATCATCACTCTAGCTGCATGCTTGATTCCCAAAAAAGGCCCTGTAATGTTGACACTAAGAACGCGCTCGAAATCCGCCACGTCATTGTCAAGAATGCTAGGCTTAGCATCAATCCATCATCTATTGCTACAGCGTTGTTCACAATTATGTCTAATTTTTGATACTTTGATATTGCTATGTTAACTGCATTTTCAACATCATCTTCTTTTGTCACATCACAATGTACATAGGTTGCGAATTTACATCAAAGCCACCTTTCCTTCAAGTCTGCATAAATTATAATGTACAGAACGATACAATCTCTTGATTGTCTTCGTTCTTATAAGAGATGAAATAGAATGATGTATAATTTAATAGTTAATTAGAGAACTAATATTTTGAAATTATTTTAAAAAATGAGATACTATTAACTAATTAAAAATTAATTTTCTATACATATATTCTTTAATTCGTTTCAATATGCCAATATTATTAATTTCAACCAACTTTTTTAAAATTAATTTTTACCCTTCTCATTTGTTATTCCTTCTTTAATTTCTCTTAACATCCCTTTTAATTAACACCACCAGGATTTTATTAAATTCTAAACCAACATTTAAATTCTAATAAATTCTAAATTCTCCAAAATATGACCGTTAAAAAATAATTTTAACACTTAAGAAAATGGCTAATGTTACAAATAA
Source organism: Arachis hypogaea (assembly GCF_003086295.3). Lineage (NCBI taxonomy): Eukaryota > Viridiplantae > Streptophyta > Magnoliopsida > Fabales > Fabaceae > Arachis > Arachis hypogaea. The sequence goes on from NC_092040.1 coordinate 87,721,983, forward strand.
AATATTAATTTCCTATACCGATTATGTTAGAGAGGTAATAAACTAGTAATATAAAGGTGCTTTATTTAATTTACAACAATGTTACGTGCACATTAAAAATTATAGGAGTGTTAGAAATTAACAGATTTTGTAATTTGTAGTTATTAATTAATTATTATTAATATTTTAATTAATGATGTGAGATTACATCCAATCTAATAATATAAAATTATTTTTTTATTAATTAAGTACTGACCAAATTTTAATAAAAATACTGACTTTATAGATTTTTTAAAAATTAATTATCAGATTAGTTAGTGTATATTTGTGTAAGAATACATAGAGAAAAATTCAAAGGTCAACAAAATTTATTTGACCAATATTTTTATCCATCAATCTAATTTTTTTAGTCTAACAATTTAATAATATAATTTAAGTCTATACTTTTAAATATTATTGTTAACTAACTGTTGGTCAAAATTAATAAATTTTATTGATTCTCTAATATTTTTTTACTTCATATATTATTTAAGTTATTTTTAATATATTTTTGTATTTCAATATTTATTAAGTGATCGATTTGATGGTTGATTTTTTGTATTTATCTAACATTGTTGCTTAACTTAATATCCATATAATTACATATTTATTGTATCCAATATATATATATATATTACTCAATTATTTTTGCAGTAATTAACGAATATAAAATAAAGTAAGCCATAATTAAGAAATGCAAAGAATAAGATAATTTTGGATTGTTTTAGCTAATTTTTTTATTATCTTTTAAATATTTTTATTCATATACGTTTTTATTATCTATATATTGATTTGGTTTGGTAATTTTTTTTCAAACAAATAACATTTCATTTTGTATTTAGTAAAAAAGATTATTTACTTGTATTTACAATTTTTAAAAGTTATAAATACTTTTATCACCTAAGGAAAAATATTTTAATATTAGTTTTTTTTTATCAAAAATAAAAAAATTTAAACTCGTAATTTCTTAAGTAAGTATAAAAAAATTATGTCATTTTAATATTAGTTTATATATATTAAAATTAAATAATTTAATATAATTTTATATATTAATAAAGATCTAAATTTATTATTATATTTATATTTATTATATTTGTTATATTTTAAAATTTATTTTATCAAACATAATTATTATTATTTAATTTATGCTTATTAAAATTATTTTTATTAATTTGATGGCTAACATAAATAATACAATTTTTAAAAATTATCTTTTAAAAGTAAATTTTAGTAAAACTTTTATTGAACCAAGTCACTGAGTTAAGGTTTTGCCCTAAAATGTGGGGCATCTTACTTATTTTTCCGGGCGGTGGCGAATTTAAAAATTATATTAGAGGAGCTAAATTAAATACAAAATAAATTAAAATATAATATAATAAAAAATTAATAAAATATAATTTATAATATATAAATTAAAATTAATAATTATATTATATAAAAATTAATATTTAATTTTATATTTTAGAATTTTGATATTTTTAAATTTATTTTATAATATTTTATATAATTAAAATATCATTTATCATCTGAAATAAATTTTAAAATATTTTTTTAACATATACAATTATATAATTTGTTAAAAATTTATCTTTTATTTTATTTTAAAGTTTTTTTTAATTATTTTTTTGTTTAAAAAGTCTATTCAATTATTAATGTTACCATAGAAAGAATTAAAACAAAAAATTTTTTATAATTATTATTTTTTGACATTAATCCAAATCTATATTTTTTAATAACTTTTAAATTATTTATATATTTATACATATTTATTATTTTTAAAATTTATTTATTAATTATTACTAATATGTTATAATACACATTATAATTTATACATATTAAGTTATTAATAACATGTAAATTTTTTTTAGTATGTTAATATACTAAAATATATTTAATATATATATATATATAATAATAATAAACTAGTTTTACTAATTTAAAAAAAAAATTGGGAGGGACCATGATTATCTTAGACCCCTTAAATTCGCCATTATTTATGGGTAAATAGTTCGTTAAATTTGTTCCTAAAAGATTATTTGTTCTTTAAATTGGTTTTTGAACAATTTTTTTAATCAAATTTGTCCTTCAAATATTTTAAATTAATCGTGTTAGTCTTTTAGTTATTCTCTTTGTTGACGGCACCAAAATTTATTAATATGACACGTTAAATGATACTACAACAACATACATATAATAAAAGTCTTAATTGACTATTAACATGACAAGTTTATAAAATTAGATCAAATCAAAACTTAATTAAAAAGAGAACTTGAAGTATTGAAATCTCTTAATTTAAAATTTATTTTATTTAATTTTATAAATTTATCATATTAGCCACTAATTAAGATTATTAGGTATATATATTATAGTATCAATTAACACATTACATCAATAAATTTTGACATTATTAACAACTGAAAAACTAATTAAAATAACCAATTTAAAATTTTTGAATAACAAATTTAATTAAAAACATCTTTTGAAAACTAATTTAAAAATTAAATAATTTTTCAAAAACTAATTTAATTATTTATCTTTATTTTTATCATTGATGGAAATTTTTCCTACTACTTCCTCATTACGTTGCATGAATGCGAATACTAAATGTTCAATCTTATACATATATAAAATAATACTATAGATATTTTACATTGATTTCGTTAATAATAGTTATGTTATCTAATTTATTTAGATCGGTTTAAATTTAAACACCGTTAATATTCTTATTTGATATTATACTATTATAAATAATACTATATTTTCGAAATAAATGAAGACTCATTTTATAGTATCTATTATTTAGTATTAAATTTTTGTTTAATTTATTTATTATAATAAATTTTAAATATGTAAAATTTATTAATTTTTATATTTTTAAACTAAATATTAATTATTTCATATTTTTTAATATTTAAACACTAAATTTTTAGATATTATAATATTACTATAAAAGAAACCTGGTTAATGTCACAGAATAATTGGTCCAAAAAAATGTTTATACAAAAAAATTAATTTATCTTATTTAAATTAATATTTATATTTTTTATATATAGTGATAATACTTTAAATATTCTTAATATAAAGAGATCAAATATTATATAGAAGTTATTATTAGTTTATATTTTTAGAATATTCAATTTAGTTTGATATATTTTAATTTTGTTTATTTAGTTACTAAATTAAACTTTTGTTATGGGCTTAGAGTTTTTTTTATTTTAACCTAATAAGATGTTATAAATATATACCTCATAAACTATTGTAATTGTCATTTAATGATTAAAGGTGTAAAAATTTCTCCTTTTAATTTTGTGATAAAACCATAATATAGACAAGTGATGTTGAATGAGTTATTTTCTTATTACCGAATTGGGTAGAAAGTTGAGTGAGTTCTTTTAATTCAATTTCTAAATTATGATGTGGACAAATTAGATTAAAGCATGAATCTCTTTATTGTTGCGTTAAGAAATTAGATAAAAAATAAAGTATTATCTTTATATTTAATTTCAATCTATCTCTTTTATTTTTTATTTTAATTTTAATATATTTTTTTATTCAGTTTGAAATTTTATCTTTTTGTTTATTTTTTATCATATAATATTTATAATTACATATTTATTATATATAATAGTATTTAATTATTCTAATAAAAATTAAAATATAAAATAAAATAATTTTAATGGTTTTAAATTGATTTTATACAATCTCTTAAACATTATCAAAAGAATAATAGTACATAGTGCATTAATTAAGTGAAAGTTTGTATAGCCCATTGGTTAATTTAAAACGTTAATTAACTTGGAAACTTTCTATTAGCACGTTGCCTATAATTGTGTTCAATAGCCTCCCCCCTCTGAATTAAGTTTCAAAATAATGTTATTTATAAAAGTTTCAGACACTATATTATATATACACTAAAATTAGTCACTAAAATTTGTTATTACTATAAAATATATATTAAAATATAAATATACATTAAAAATAAATTAAATTATATATGTATTTATCATAAATATATTAAAAGATCTTGACTTTATATATTTTTATAAAACTTTTGATTAACTAAATTTTTTTGTCATATTTCTGTATATCTACCAAAAAAAATTAAAATTAGTCTATCTATATATCATGTAACCTACTAACCTAGCATATCGTATCCCATGAGTACATGTCATAGCTTAGAAGATTAAGCAAAAAATTTAAGGCATGGTTTGAAAACAATTCCCTTATTAATAGTTCGGAATAGTTAAGCGGAACATACGACATTTCATTTAATATATTCGTTAGGAACGAGGATAGATATATGATACAAATTTGAAAAACATGTTAAAGAAACAAGAATTTTTTGGCTAATGTGCCCTCTTTTTCAAAATTTATTGGTGTGAACTACCAAATTGAACTCTAATTATTTTTGACAATGCAATTTTTCATTAAAAAATCCCTCACTCCAGTTTCTATTCTGTATTTTGGCGATACAACATGGTCTTTTGTATAATTTTTCGTTAAGTTTGAACGAAAAATGCTAAACTATCATGTTATATAGTTGAGGTAGTTATTATGTGCCGACATATATAATGAAAAACTAATAAATTATAATTCAAATAATATATCTCTCCCATACTCATTTAAAAAGTCACATATTCGAGTCTTTCTATTTTTAGTAAATAAAAGAAAAAATAACAAAAATCTAATTATTTCTAGAACTTCGACACTCAGATTTTATCTTAAGAATTCAACTAAACCAGAAATTAGGTAAGTTGTCTAAGGTATTCTAGTTTTGAATCTAACTTTAACCTAATACTTCACGCTCTGTCTCCTCAAATCCTCTGAATCACTGGTGGAACAACTCCCTCCATACCTCTGCCAAGAGAGATTTCTCAGAAAACATACACATACAATTCAAGCAAGGAAAATACAGATAGAGAAACATTTACGGCAAGTAGGACAAGTAACAGTTAAGCAGAATTAAACAGCTAAACAAACTAAAACTATGCATACTCAAACAAAGCAAACAAATGCATATGATGTATGCATGTCTTATGGCTAATGAGTCTCATCTGTCGGTTATACAGCCAACCCGACATGTCCTGGTAGTTAACCATTGGACAGTCCCTCTGTGCGCGCATCCCCAAGCTCAATAATATAGTATTCCATGGAGTTAAACTCCAAACTCAAACATAATATTCAATATTCATATATATATATATATATATATATATATATATATATATATATGCCCATGGGGGAATATGGGGAGTTAAAGTGTCCGGTCACATCTTGCGACAGAAGGTCAACAAATAGTCTCAAATACACAGGTCACATATAATCTCTTTCCTTTTTAAAATAACCCTTCAAATCAAAACTCTAATTCTCATAGAAATTTTGGCAGTATCTCCTCTAAGACTCGAATTTCTACCACCCTTCAAGGGTCCCAACTATCAAACCAAACACCTCTCAGTTATTCAAATCATTTTCAATAACAAATTATTTCAAAATCAACAAAAACCAATATTAAGTCCTTTTCCAAACCGACCAACTTCAACAGCAAATCATTAACAATAGCTAAACCACATATTTTATACCATATACACAATCCATCAGTTATACATTCAATTCATTCCTATCCTAAGGTCTTCTAGCCTAAGTTTTCACGTGATATTAAATATTAACTATGAGAAACCAAAACCATATCTTCGTACGGAATCAAAATATTCAAAGTTCTGGAAAAACTTTTTGACCGAGCTATCGAAGAAGAAAACGTCCAAAATCGTCTGTGCCTCCTAAAATTCCCGTTGGCCAAACTCAAGAGATAAAGAAACTACGTCATCATCAACTTTTACTGATAAAAAAGTGGTGTCAACGTATAAAGGATGAAAATACAAATACTTTTATCGGATTAGATTTTTTATTGGAGTTACGAATTATAAAAAATAAAAACCGAAAGTTCGAATGGATTTATGTTTTTTTTTCTCTTCATTACGCTATTATCTTTCTTTTTTTCTTACGGTATTCATATATATCTTCGTTACGCTATTATCTTTTTTTTTTCTTACGGTATATATATATATATATATATATATATATATATATATATATATATATATATATATATATATGGCAAGCCGCCCTGAGCCTTGACTTTCTTTATGAAAAGAAATTATAATAATAGATTATACTTATACTAGAAGAAAGAATGAATTATAATAACATAATACTATATTACAAAACCTAATATTATATGTATATATATACATAACGATAATGATAACCTTTAGTGGATATATATATAATGATTGAAGTATTAGATTAGATAGTGAATAATAATCATAATAATAATACAGGAACGAACTTTAGTGAATAATAACAATGTATATATATATAAACAAAAGCGTAGACTAAGTAATCGGAAATAAGGAAGTCAAATAGTTATAATAATAATTATTATTATTATAATAATAACGATAATAATATTAATAATTTATATATAAAATTAATAATATATGAGTTACTAATCTAAATGACGTTGGTAACTTAAAAGTGAAAGGTATTTAGTGAAGCATTAGTAAAGTTAAGCTCAGCAAAGAGTACTGATATTTACTTATATCGACGGATATCGAACTCGATAATAATATTATTAACTAACCTCTATTTTTAAATTAAAATATCAATTACTCAAATTAAAATATACATATAAGTTTCGTTACTTATAAGTTAATAGAATTATAGTTTTAATTTTGTAAAATATTTCATCCTAATATATATATATATATATATATATATATATATATATATATATATATATATATATATATATATATATATATATATAGAATATGTATTTGATTGAATTCAAATAGTTATAAAATTAGTTCAATTATTAATAATAAAATAATTTCTAAAAATAGAAAACTCCAATTTATGAAATAAATTATAACTTATTTATATTTATATTTTTAAAATTGAGGGTCGCTACATTCTACCCACCTTACAAAAATTTTCGCCCTCGAAAATTGATATAACATGGAAAAGATTCATACTAACGTAACTTCCCTTCTTAAACATTTCAAAGAAAAACAGAAAGATTTGACATGCTTAGTTTGTAAATCTAGGATATTCTTATGGCTTAAAAGTCTACGCAAAGGGAAAAATACAAGATAGACTCGATGCAGAAAGGTTATAAGGCAGGATGGTATTAGAACGAAGGGTTTATCGCTTCTAATACTCGCTTCATCTAGCTCCCAAGTTCTGCCGATTCTAATGGTGTCATTATACGTAATACTATCGAAACTGGTTTAGCCTCTGACACTAAATCTATCACAACTTACTTTTTCTCTCGACACCTAACTGATTATCAAAGAGATATTTCTATCGGCCTAAATTCCTAGTCCGTATCCAAATCCAAAACTACGTCCAGTCTTTTCAGTCCTAAACTTCCATATCCGATTATGTAACCTAAACGAAAGCAGGGTCCTAGCTCTACATAGAACAAATATGTCCTACGCATTCGGTATCATACTTACCTTGATCCTGACGTGGCCAACCCCCATCTGTGGCTCTCCCAAGTGAACAATCCCTAGACATGTGTTCCAGTGCTCCACATCGAAAACACATTCCCAGTTCATACCTGTGCGGCTCCTCTAGAGTAGTCTCACCAAAGCCTTCCTGTAGCAGTGTCCACTTCATGGAGCAATCCTCTGCGAGCTGGCTCTTCTTAATCAACTCAGTGAAATTTGTTAGCTTTTGAGGATACACGTAATTAAAGATATCCCTCCTTAGTCCTTTCTCATACTAAGCATACTTCCATTCCTCATAATCGGTTGAATTTCCTTGACAAGTTTTTGAGAAACGGCACAGGTTGTCGAATTCACAGGTATAGTCGGCAACGGACATATCCTTTTGCTTCAGCTACATTAACTCCAATTCTTTTGCAGTGTGGAATGCATGCAAGAAATATCTCTCGTAAAACTCTGTCTTGAATCTTTTCCAAGGGACATCCGTTAACTCCACCTGCAAGGTATGACACAACTCTTGTCACCAATTCTGAGCATCTCCCTCCAACATATGAGTCACTATCTCCACTGACTGTACTTCAGGAACATGTTGAGTATACAAAAACCTCTCCACTTCTCGAAACCACTGATCAACCTCCAGGGCATTGGCGTTTCCATTAAATCGAGGTGAACCACTCTTGAGGAAGTCAGTAAGGGTCATTGACCTATAGTATCGACTTACGTTACTTGTACTAGCACTAGAGTTTCCACCTCGACGTATTTGCATTGGTTCAACCACAGGATTTCCTCTCCGAATACCTCGTTCGGATCCACGAGACGACATTTGGTCCTTGTTCACACCAAACAAGTGATATTAAGTTGATCAGTCTCAATATCACAAGTCTAATACTTCAAGTTCCAAATGCATGCTCATGAATATTTATGCCACATATATCAATCAGATATCCTAATAGCACATACACACACCCAGCGTATGCCCAGAAGCATAATCAGTCCATCCCTCAGGCTCTACAGGAACGAACTGCTCTGATACCATATAATGTAATACCCTACCACCCAAAAATTTACGCTTAAGTCGTAAAATAGAGGTGGCGAGGATTTACGACTTCTAAAAATTAAAACACATATTTATAATAGTAGAAAGAATATAATAGACTAGGATCCTTGAAAAATGGGTAAAACAAAATCGCAAAATGAAAAGCGCCACACTCCGAAACGGAACAACTTGCGTGTGAGGAAAACTATAACTATCAAATGTAAGATAATAAAAGTAGGAATAGAAAGCCAAAGGTACAAAATAACAAGCTCCTAACTCAGTCCGCGAAGTCAAGGCTGGCTGGAGAATATTTACATATATATATATATATATATATATATATATATATATATATATATATATATATATATATATATCCAAAATCCAAAATGTACATAAACAAAATCCTGCCTCTCCAAAAACCTCTAAGAGGATAAAAAAGAATAATTTATGTGAAGAGAAAGCTAAGTACATGTATATACATCACTGCATAACAAAATAACCTAGTAACCACTTCACTTCTGGTGTCCAGACGCCTAATGAGATACCTCTCGACCTGCATCTGAAAAATAACAACATAGTATGGAATGAGAACCAGCGGTTCTCAGTATGGTAAAGGTGCCCGCATAGTTAATATAAAAGGTCTCGGGAGAGCCAGAGGCATTCCTAGAACTTCGAAACTCAGATTTCAACTTAAGAATTTAACTAAACCAGAAATTAGGTAAGTTTTCTAAGGTATTCTAGTTTTGAATCTAACTTTAACCTAATACTTCACGCTTTGTCTCCTAAAATCCTCTGAATCAATGGTGGAATGGAACAACCCCCTCCATACCTCTGCCAAGAGGGGTTTCTCAGAAAATATACACATACAATTCAAGCAAGAAAAACACAGATAGAGAAGCATTTACAGTAAGTAGGACAACTAGCAATTAAGCAGAATTAAACAGCTAAGCAAACTAAAACAATGCATACTCAAACAAAGCAAACAAATGCATATGATGTATGCCTATCTTATGGCTGATGAGTCTCATCTGTCAGTTATACAGCCAACCCGACATGTCCTGGTAGTTAACCATTGGACAGTCCCTCTGTGCACGCATCCCCAAGCTCAATAATATAGTATTCTATGGAGTTAAACTCCAAACACACACACACACACACACACACACACACACACACACACACACACACACACACACACACACACACACACACACACACACACACACACACACACACACACACACACACATATGCATATGCATGCCCATGGGGGAATCCAGGGAGTTAAAGTTTCCGGTCACATCTTGCGACAGAGGGTCAACAAATAGTCTCAAATACACAAGTCACATATATTCTCTTTCCTTTTTAAAATAACCCTTCAAATCAAAACTCTAATCCTCATAAAAATTTTGGCAGTATCTCCTCTAAGACTCGAATTTCTGCCACCCTTCAAGGGTCCAAACTATCAAACCAAACACCTCTCAGTCAGTCAAATCATTTCCAATAACAAATTATTTCAAAATCAAAAAATACCAATATTAAGTCCTTTTCCAAACCGACCAACTTCAATAGCAAATCATTAACAATACCTAAGCCACACATTTTATACCATATACACAATCCGTCAGTTATACATTCAATTTATTCCTATCTTAAGGTCTTCTAGCCTAAGTTTTCACGTGACATTAAATATTAACTACGAGAAACCAAAACCATACCTTCGTATGGAATCAAAATATTCATAGCTTCGGAGAAGTTTTCTGACCGAGCTATCGAAGAAGAAAACGTCCAGAATCGTCTGTGCCTCCTAAAACACCCGTGGGCCAAACCCAAAAAATAAAGGAGCTACGTCACCGTCAACTTCCACCGATAAAAAGTGGTGCCAATGTGTAGAGGAGGAGGATACAAATACTTTTATCGGATTAGATTTTTTATTGGAGTTACAGATTGCAAAAAATCGAAGCCGGAAGTTCGAAGGGATTTACGTTCTTTCTTTTTCTCTTCGTTACACTATTCTCTCTTTTTTTTTTCTTATGGTATATTTTATATATATATATATATATATATATATATATATATATATATATATATATATATATATATGCACTTTATGAAAGGAAATATATATATATATGCACTTTATGAAAGGAAATTATAATAATAGATTATACTTATACTAGAAGAAAAAATAAATTATAATAACATAATATTATATTACAAAACCTAATATTATATGGATATATATACATAACGATAATGAGAAACTTTAGTGGATATATATATATATAATGATGGAAGTATTAGGTTAAATAGTGAATAATAATAATACAGAAACGAACTTTAGTGAATAATATATATATATAAACAAAAGCGTAGACTAGGTAATCAGAAATAGGGAAGTCAAATAGTTATAATAATAATAATAATTATAATAATAACTATAATAATAATAATTTATATATAAAGTTAATAATATATGAGTTACTCATTTAAATGACATTAGTAACTTAAAGGTGAAAGGTATTTAGTGAAGTATTAGTAAAGTTAAACCCAATAAAGAGTACTGATATTTACTAATATCGGCAAATATCAAACTCGATAATAATATTATTAACTAATTTCTTTTTTTAAATAAAAATATCAATTACTCAAATTAAAATAAACATATAAGTTTCGTTACTTATAAGTTAATAGAATTATAGTTTTAATTATGTAAAATATTTCAGCATAAAATATATATATATATATATATATATATATATATATATATATATATATATATAAAAGAATATGTATTTGATTGAATTCAAATAGTTATAAAATTAGTTTAATTATTGATAATAAAATAATTTTTAAAAATAGAAAACTCCAATTTATGAAATAAATTATAACTTATTTATATTTATATTTTTAAAATTAAGGGTCGCTACATTCTACCCACCTTACAAAAATTTTTGCCCTCGACGTCCTTGCATTGGTTCAACCACAGGATTTCCTCTCTGAATACCTCGTTCGGATCCATGAGACGACATTTGGTCCCTGTTCACACCAAACAAGTGATATTAAGTTGATCAGTCTTAATATCACAAGTCTAATGCTTCAAGTTTTAAATGCATGCTCATGAATATTTATGCCACATATATCAATAAGATATCCTAATAGCACATACATACACCCATAGTATGCCCAGAAGCATAATCAGTCCATCCCTCAGGCTCTACAAGAACGAACTGCTCTGATACCATAATGTAACACCCTACCACCCAAATTTTTATGCTTAAGTCATAAAATAGAGGTGGCGAGGTATTACGACTTCTAAAAATTAAAATACATACTTATAATAGTAGAAAGAATATAATAGACTAGGAGCCTTGAAAAATGGGTAAAACAAAATCGCAAAATGAAAAGCGCCACGCTCCGAAAACGGAACAACTTGTTTGTGAGGAAAACTATAACTATCAAACGTAAGATAATAAAAGTAGGAATAGAAAGCCAAAGGTACAAAATAACAAGCTCCTAACTCACTCCGCGAAGTCAAGGCTGGCCGGAGAATATATATATATATATATATATATATATATATATATATATATATATATATATATATATATATATATATATATATATATCCAAAATCCAAAATGTACATAAAGAAAATTCTGCCTCTCCATAAACCTCTAAGAGGATAAAAAAGAATAAGTTATGCAGAGAGAAAGCTAAGTACATGTATATACATCACTGCATAACAAAATATCCCAGTAACCACTTCGCTTTAGGTGTCCAGATGCCTAATGAGATACCTTTCGACCTGCATCTGAAAAACAACAACATAGTATGGAATGAGAACCGGAGGTTCTCAGTATGGTAAAGGTGCCTGCATAGTTAATATAAAAGGTCTCGGGACAGCCAGAGGCATTCCTAGAACTTCAACACTCAAATTTCAGCTTAAGAATTCAACTAAACCAGAAATTAGATAAGTTGTCTAAGGTATTATAGTTTTGAATCTAACTTTAACCTAATACTTCACGCTCTGTCTCCTAAATCCTCTGAGTCACTAGTGGAACAACCACCTCCATACCTCTGCCAAGAGGGGTTTCTCAGAAAACATACACATACAATTCAAGCAAGGAAAACACAGATAAAGAAGCATTTACAATAAGTAGGACAAGTAGCAGTTAAGCAGAATTAAACAGCTAAGCAAACTAAAACAATGGATACTCAAACAAAGCAAACAAATGCATATGATGTATGCCTGTCCTATGGCTGATAAGTCTCATCTGTCGGTTATACAGCCAACCCGACATGTCCTGGTAGTTAACCATTGGACAGTCCTTCTGTGCGCGCATCCCCAAGCTCAATAATATTTCATGGAGTTACACTCCAAGCTCAATAATATAGTATTCCATGGAGTTAAACTCCAAGCTCGATACTATAGTATTCCATGGAGTTAAACTCCAAACTCAAACATAATATTCAATATTCATATATATATATATATATATATATATATATATATATATATATATATATATATATATGTGTGGTGCACAAAATTGCAATCACACTTTTGCAATCCGCAAAACTAACCAGCAAGTGCACTGGATCGTCCAAGTAATACCTTACGTGAGTAAGGGTCGAATCCCACGGAGATTGTTGGCTTGAAGCAAGCTATGGTTATCTTATTATTCTTAGTCAGGATACCTGTTGGATTCTTTTAGAATTAATTGTAAAAAGTGAAAGTGCATAAAATAAGTAATTATTACGCAGTAATGGAGAATATGTTGGGGTTTTGGAGATGCTTTGTCTTCTGAATCCCTGTAACATAATGCTTTCTCACTTTCAAACATGCAAGGCTCCTTCCATGGCAAGCTGTATGTAGGGCGTCACCGTTGTGAGTGGTTACTTCCCATCCTCTCAGTGAAAATGGTCCGAATGCTCTGTCACAGCACGGCTAATCATCTGTTGGTTCTCGATCATGTCGGAATAGGATCCATTGATCCTTTTGCGTCTGTCACTACGCCTAACACTCGCGAGTTTGAAGCTCGTCACAGTCATCCAATCCTTGAATCCTACTCGGAATATGGTGGACGAAATTGTGATTTATACTTTCACACAAATCGAATAATTACACTCCTTGTGCTTGTATGGAATTTAGAAATTGGCACGAGTGGTCACAACTCCGTTCAACTAACCAGCAAGTGTACTGGGTCGTCCAAGTAATAAACCTTACGTGAGTAAGGGTCGATCCCACAGAGATTGTTGGTATGAAGCAAGCTATGGTCACCTTGCAAATCTCAGTTAGGCAGATTAAAATGGTTTATTGGTTTTCGAAAATATAAATAAGAAAATAGAAATAATAAACGAGATAGAAGACTTATGCAGATTCATTGATGAGAATTTCAGATAAGCGAATGGAGATGCTGTATGGTCCAAGGACGCCTGCTCTCCTACTGCTTCTACTCAATCCTTCTTACTCCTTTCCATGGCAAGCTTTGTATAGGGGTTCACCATCAGCGGTGGCTACTTTCAATCCTCTCTGGAAAATGATCCTATGCGGCTGTCACTCGCACGGCTAATCGTCTGGAGGCATCACCCATGGTTGATGGCTACATCCCATCCTCGCAGTGAAAACTAATGCTCACGCACTCTGTCACAGTACGGCTAATCACTGGTTGGTTCCCGCTCCTACTGGAATAGAATCCCTTGATTCTTTTGCGTCTGTCACTAACGCCCAGCACTTGCAAGTTTGAAGCACGTCACAGTCATTCATTACCGGAATCCTACTCGGAATACCACAGACAAGGTTAGACTTTCCGGATTCCCAGGATCCTACTCGGAATACCACAGACAAGGTGAGACTTTCCGGATCCTCATAAATGCCGCCATCTATCTAGCTTATACCACGAAGATTCTGTTGGGGAATCTAAGAGATACACATTCAAGCTCTGTTGCATGTAGAACGGAAGTGGTTGTCAATCACGTGCGTTCATAAGTGAGAATGATAATGAGGGTTACTTATCATCACATTCATCATGTTCTTGGGTACGAATGAATATCTTGGAATAAGAATAAGAGAGATTTGAATAAAAGATAATAGAATTGCATTGATACTTGAGGTACAGCAGAGCTCCACACCCTTAATCTATGGTGTGCAGAAACTCCACCGTTGAAAATACATAAGTAAAAGAGGTTCAGGCATGGCCGAATGGCCAGCCCCCCTAACGTGATCAATGATCCCCTAAGATGAAGAATAAAACAAAACTGAGACCAAAGATGTCTAATACAATAGATAAATGTCCTATATATACTAGACTAGCTACTAGGGTTTACATGAGTAAGTAATTGATGCATAAATTCACTTCCGGGGCCCACTTGGTGTATGCTTGGGCTGAGCTTGATCAATCCACGAGCTAAGGCTTCTCTTGGAGTTGAACTCCGAGTTATGACGTGTTTTGGGCGTTCAACTCCGGATCATGACGTTTTTCTGGCGTTTAACTCTAGACAGCAGCATGAACTTGGCGTTCAACGCCAAGTTACGTCGTCAATCTTCGAATAAAGTATGGACTATTATATATTTCTGGAAAGCCCTGGATGTCTACTTTCTAACGCCGTTGAGAGCGCGCCAATTGGAGTTCTGTAGCTCCAGAAAATCCATTTTGAGTGCAGGGAGGTCAGATTCCAACAGCATCAGCAGTCCTTTTGTCAGCCTTCTTCAGAGTTTTGCTCAAATCCCTCAATTTCAGTCAGAATTTACCTGAAATCACAGAAAAACACACAAACTCATAGTAAAGTCCAGAAATGTGAATTTAACATAAAAACTAATGAAAACATCCCTAAAAGTAGCTTAAACTTACTAAAAACTACCTAAAAATAATGCCAAAAAGCGTATAAATTATCCGCTCATCACAACACCAAACTTAAATTGTTGCTTGTCCCCAAGCAACTGAAAATCAAATAGGATAAAAGAAGAGAATATACTATAAATTTCAGAGTATCAATGAATATTAATTTAATTAGATGAGCGGGACTTGTAGCTTTTTGCTTCTGAATAGTTTTGGCATCTCACTTTTTCCTTTGAAGTTCAGAGTGATTAGCTTCTCTAGGAACTTAGAATTTCGGATAGTGTTATTGACTTTCCTAGTTAAGCATGTTGATTCTTGAACACAGCTACTTATGAGTCTTGGCCGTGGCCCTAAGCACTTTGTTTTCCAGTATTACCACCGGATACATAAATGCCACAGACACATAACTGGGTGAACCTTTTCAGATTGTGACTCAGCTTTGCTAGAGTCCCCAATTAGTGGTGTCCAGAGCTCTTAAGCACACTCTTTTGCTTTGGATCACGACTTTAACCACTCAGTCTCAAGCTTTTCACTTGGACCTTCATGACACAAGCACATGGTTAGGGACAACTTGATTTAGCTACTTAGGCCTGGATTTTATTTCCTTGGGCCCTCCTATCCATTGATGCTCAAAGCCTTGGATCCTTTTTACCCTTGCCTTTTGGTTTTAAGGGCTATTGGCTTTTTCTACTGCTCCTTCTTTTTCTTTCTATTTTTTTTGCCACTTTTTTTTTTCGCAAGCTTCCTTTTTCACTGCTTTTTCTTGCTTCAAGAATCGATTTCATGATTTTTCAGATCATCAATAACATTTCTCTTTGTTCATCATTCTTTCAAGAGCCAACAATTTTAACACTCATAAACAACAATATCAAAAGACATATGTACTGTTCAATCATTCATTCAGAAAACAAAAAGTATTGTCACCACATCAATATAATTAAATTAAATTCAAGGATAAATTCGAAATTCATGTACTTCTTGTTCTTTTGAATTAAAACATTTTTCATTTAAGAGAGGTGAAAGACTAATGGATTTTATTCATAGCTTTAAGGCATGGTTACATACTAATGATCATGAAATAAAGACACAAAACATAGATAGACACAATAATTAAAAACCGAAAACATAAAGAAATAAAGAACAAGGAATGAATCCACCTCTAGTGGCGTCTTCTTCTTGAAGGACCAACAATGTCCTTAAGCTCTTCTATGTCCCTTCCTTGCCTTTGTTGCTCCTCTCTCATTGCTCTTTGATCTTCTCTTATTTCTTGGAGAATGATGGAGTGCTCATGATGTTCCACCCTTAATTGTTCCACATTATGGCTCAAATCTTCTAAGGAGGTATTGAGTTGCTCCCAATAGTTGTTGGGAGGAAAGTGCATTCCTTGAGGCATTTGTTGATGATGAACTTCCTCATGTTCTTCTTGAGGGCCGTGAGGAACTTCTCTTGTTTGCTCCATCCTTTTCTTGGTGATGGGCTTGTCTTCTTCAATGGGGGCATCTCCATCTATGATAACTCCAGCTGAGTAACATAGATGGCAAATAAGGTGAGGGAAGGCTAGCCGTGCCATGGGTGAGGACTTGTCGGCTATTTTGTAAAGTTCATTGGAGATGACCTCATGAACTTCTACTTCCTCTCCAATCATGATGCTATGAATCATGATGGCCCGATCCACAGTAACTTCAGATCGGTTGCTAGTAGGAATGATGGATCTTTGGATGAACTCCAACCACCCTCTAGCCACAGGCTTGAGATCCAGTCTTCTTAGTTGAACTGGCTTGCCTTTGGAGTCTATTCTCCACTGAGCTCCTTCCACACATATGTCCATAAGGACTTGGTCCAACCTTTGATTAAAGTTGACCCTTCTAGTGTAGGGGCGTTCATCACCTTGCATCATGGGTAAGTGAAACGCCAACCTCACATTTTCCGGACTAAAATCTAAGTATTTCCCCCGAACCATTGTGAGATAGTTCTTTGGATTCGGGTTCATACTTTGATCATGGTTCCTAGTGATCCATGCATTGGCATGAACTCTTGAACCATCAATATTCCGACTTGTTGCATGGGGTTGGTTATGACTTCCCACCCTCTTCTTTGAATTTCATGTCGGATTTCCGGATACTCATTCTTTTTGAGCTTGAAAGGGACCTCGGGGATCACCTTCTTCTTTGCCACAACATCATAGAAGTGGTCTTGATGGCTCTTGGAGATGAATCTCTCCTTCTCCCATGACTCGGAGGTGGAAGCTTTTGTCTTCCCTTTCCCTTTTCTAGAGGATACTCCGGCCTTAGGTGCCATTGATGGTAATGGAAAAACAAAAAGCTTATGCTTTTACCACACCAAACTTAAAATTTTGCTCGCCCTCGAGCAAGAAAGAAAAGAAAAGTAGAAGAAGAAGAAGAGAATAGGGAAGAGAGGGAGAAGCGTTGGTTCGGCTATGTGGGGGAATGTGGGTTTGTGATGTGTGAAAATGAAGAAGAGTGGAAGGGTATTTATAGGGAGAGGGGAGGGTAAAGGTTCGGCCAATTTGGGTGGGAATGGGTGGGAAAATGAATTTGAATTTTATGAAGGTAGGTGAGGTTTATGGGGAAGAGGAGGTTGATGTGAATGGTGAATGGGGTAATTGGGAAGAGGAATTGAGGTGATTGATGAAGAAGATTGGGAATTGTGACATGGGGAATTCAAATCACAAAAATAGGATTAGAAGGTAAGGTGGGAATATGGTAGGTGGGGATCCTGTGGGGTCCACAGATCCTGAGGGGGATCCTGTGGGGTCCACAGATTCTGAGGTGAAAAGAAATACCATTCCTTCACCATATAGGCATGTAAATTGCCTTCGTGCATCATCCTGGCGTTCAAACGCCCATTGGTGCACATTCTGGGCGTTCAACGCTCATGTAATGCATGTTTCTGGCGTTGAACGCCAGTTTCATGCTTGTTACTGGCGTTCAGCGCCATTTTGTCCTCTCTGTGCATCTTCCTGGCGTTAAACGCCAGGTTGTTGCTTGTTTCTGGCGTTCAGCGCTAGAATGGTGCTCTGTTCTGGCGTTGAACGCCGGCCAGATGCACCTTACTGGCGTTGAACGCCAGTCTGCGCTACCTCCAGGGTGAAAAATTTTTTTCTTCTGTTTTTGACTCTGTTTTTAATCTTTTTGATTTTTTCGTGACTCCTCATGATCATGTACCTAATTAAACACAAAAATAACAAAGAAACAAAATAAAATAAAATTAGATAAATAAAATTGGGTTGCCTCCCAACAAGCGCTTCTTTAATGTCAATAGCTTGACAGTGGCTCTCATGGAGCCACAAGGTGATCAGGTCAATGTTGTATAGTTGTCCACACCAAACTTAGAGTTTGGGTATGGGATCTTAACACCAAACTTAGAGTTTGGTTGTGGCCTCACAACACCAAACTTAGAGTTTGACTGTGTGGGTTCTTCTTGACTCTGAACTGAGAGAAGCTCTTCCTGCTTACTCTCTTTTGTCACAGAGGGATGGCCATGTGCTTTAAACACAAGGTAGTCCCCATTCAATTGAAGGACTAATTCTCCTCTGTTGACATCTATCACAGCTCCTGCTGTGGCTAGGAAAGGTCTTCCTAGGATGATGCATTCATCATCTTCCTTCCTAGTGTCTAGGATTATGAAATCAGCAGGGATGTAAAGGCCTTCAACCTTTACTAGCACGTCCTCTACTATTCCATAAGTTTGTCTCACTGACTTGTCTGCCAATTGCAATGAGAACAAGGCAGGTTGTACCTCAATGATTCCCAGCTTCTCCATTACAGAGAGTGGCATAAGATTTATCCCTGACCCCAGATCACATAGAGCTTTTTCAAAGCTCATGGTGCCAATGGTACAAGGTATTAAGAACTTGCCAGGATCTTGTTTCTTTTGAGGTAGAGTTTTCTGAATCCAAGTATCTAGTTCACTAATGAGCAAGGGAGGTTCACTTTCCCAAGTCTCATTACCAAACAGCTTGGCATTCAGCTTCATGATAGCTCCTAAATATTGAGCAACTTGCTCTCCAGTCACATCTTCATCCTCTTCAGAGGAGGAATAGTCTTCAGAGCTCATGAATGGCAGAAGGAGATTTAATGGAATCTCTATGGTCTCTGTATGAGCCTCAGATTCCTTTGGATCCTTAATAGGAAGCTCCTTCTTGCTTAAGGGATGTCCCAGGAGGTCTTCCTCACTAGGATTTTCGTCCTCCTCCTCCCTAGTGCATTCGGCCATTTTAATTAAATCAATGGCCTTGCATTCTCCTTTTGGATTCTCTTCTGTATTGCTTGGGAGAATACTGGGAGGAGTTTCAATAACTTTCTTACTCAGCTGGCCTACTTGTGCTTCCAGATTTCTGATGGAAGATCTGGTTTCATTCATGAAACTGAAAGTGGCCTTTGACAGATCAGAGACTATATTGGCTAAATTAGAAGTGTTTTGTTCAGAATTCTCTGTCTGTTGCTGAGAAGATGATGGATATGGCTTACTATTGTTCAGCCTATTGCGTCCACCATTGTTAAAGCCTTGCTGAGGCTTTTGTTTGATCCTTCCAGGAGAAATTTGGATGATTTCTCCATGATGGATTATAGGTGTTTCCATAAGGTTCACCCATGTAATTAACCTCTGCCATGGCAGGGTTCTCAGGATCATAAGCTTCTTCAGAAGCTGCCTCTCTAGTACTGTTGGATGCATGTTGCAATCCATTCAGATTTTGAGAGATTATGTTGACCTGTTGAGTCAACATTTTGTTCTGAGCCAATATGGCATTCAGAGCATCAATTTCAAGAACTCCTTTCTTCTGAGGTATCCCATTATTCACGGAATTCCTCTCAGAGGTGTACATGAACTGATTGTTTGCCACCATGTCAATGAGTTCTTGAGCCTCTTCAGGCGTTTTCTTCAGGTGAATAGATCCACCTGCAGAATGATCCAGTGACATTTTCGAAAATTCAGAGAGACCATAGTAGAATATATCTAATAGGGTCCATTCTGAAAACATGTCAGATGGACATCTTTTGGTCAGCTGCTTGTATCTTTCCCAAGCTTCATAGAGGGATTCACCATCTTTTTGTTTGAAGGTTTGAACATCCACTCTCAGCTTGCTCAACTTTTGAGGAGGAAAGAATTTATCCAAGAAGGCAGTGACCAGCTTATCCCAGGAGTCCAGGCTATCCTTAGGTTGTGAATCCAACCATATTCTAGCTCTGTCTCTTACAGCAAAAGGGAAAAGCATGAGTCTGTAGACTTCAGGATCAACTCCATTCGTCTTTACAGTCTCACAGATCTGCAAGAACTCAGTTAAGAACTGATAAGGATCTTCAGATGGAAATCCATAAAACTTGCAGTTTTATTGCATCAAGGCAACTAGCTGAGGTTTCAGCTCAAAGTTATTGGCTCCAATGGCAGGAATGGAGATGCTTCTTCCATCAAACTTGGATGTTGGCTTTGTGAAGTCACCAAGCATTCTCCTTGCATTATTATTATTATTATTTTCGGCTGCCATCTCCTTCTCTTGTTCGAAAATTTCTGAAAGATTGTTTCTGGATTGTTGTAATTTAGCTTCTCTTAATTTTCTCTTCAGAGTCCTTTCAGGTTCTGGATCAACTTCAACAAGAGTGCCCTTTTCCCTGTTCCTGCTCATATGAAAGAGAAGAAAACAAGGAAAGAAAGAGGAATCCTCTATGTCACAGTATAGAGATTCCTTTATGTTAGTAGAAGAAGAAGGGGGTAGAAGAATCCAAATACAAGGGATATAAGAAATTCGGATTCTTAGATGAAGAGAGGTGAAGAGAAGTGTTAGTAATTAAATAATTAAATAGAATAAGAGAAGAGAAGAAAATTTTCGAAAATAATTTTTGAAAAAGAGGTTAGTAATTTTCGAAAATCAAAGACAAAATATAATTAAAATTAAAATTTAAAACAAAAAGAATTTTTGAAAAAGAGAGGGAGAATTTTCGAAAATTAGAGAGGGAAAAGTAGTTAGGTGGTTTTGAAAAAGATAAGAAACAAACAAAAAGTTAGTTAGTTGATTGAAAAAGATTTGAAATCAAAATTTTGAAAAAGATAAGAAGATAAGAAGTTAGATAAAAGATTTGAAATCAAATTTTGAAAAAGATCAAAATTTTGAAAAAGATAAGATAAAAAGATAAAAAGATTTTTAAGAAAAAGATATTTTGAAAAAGATTTAATTTTTAAAATTACTTAACAAGAAACTACAAGATAAGATTCTAGAACTTAAAGATTGAACCTTTCTTAAAAAGAAAGTAACAAACTTCAAATTTTTGAACCAATCACATTACTTGTTAGCTCAATTTTCGAAAATTTGATAAAAAGATAAGAAAAAGATTTTGAAAATATTTTGAAAAAGATTTTTTTTGAAATTTTCGAAAATTATAGAAAAAATGAAAAAGATATGATTTTTGAAAAAGATTTTGAAAAGATAAGATTTTTAAAATTGAAATTTTGACTTGACTTGTAAGAAACAACTAATTTTAAAATTTTTTGACCAAGTCAACCCAAAATTTCGAAAATTTGGAGGGAAATAAGGAAAAGATATTTTTTTGATTTTTGAATTTTTAATTATGAAAGAGAAAAACAACAAAAATATTCAATGCATGAAATTTTTAGATCAAAACAATGAATGCATGCAAGAATGCTATGAATGTCAAGATGAACACCAAGAACACTTTGAAGATCATGATGAACATCAAGAACATAATTTTGAAAAATTTTGATGCAAAGAAAACATGCAAGACACCAAACTTAGAAATCTTTAATGCATGAAAAATATGAATGCAAAGATGCACATGAAAAACAACAAAAGACACCAAACAAGAAATCATCAAGATCAAACAAGAAGACTTGTCAAGAACAACTTGAAGATCATGAAGAACACTATGAATGCATGAGATTTTCGAAAAATGCAAGAAAAAATTTTAAAAGCATGCAATTGACACCAAACTTAAAAATTAACACAAGACTCAAACAAGAAACACAAAATAATTTTTTATTTTATGATTTTTTGAATTTTTTTGAATTTTTATTAATTTTTTCGAAAATAAAGTTTAGAAAAACGAAAAATAAAAGAAAAATTTTGAAAAAGATTTTTGAAAAGAAAATTACCTAATCTGAGCAACAAGATGAACCGTCAGTTGTCCATACTCGAACAATCCCCGGCAACGGCGCCAAAAACTTGGTGGACGAAATTGTGATTTATACTTTCACACAAATCGAATAATTACACTCCTTGTGCTCGTATGGAATTTAGAAATTGGCACGAGTGGTCACAACTCCGTTCAACTAACCAGCAAGTGTACTGGGTCGTCCAAGTAATAAACCTTACGTGAGTAAGGGTCGATCCCACAGAGATTGTTGGTATGAAGCAAGCTATGGTCACCTTGCAAATCTCAGTTAGGCAGATTAAAATGGTTTATTGGTTTTCGAAAATATAAATAAGAAAATAGAAATAATAAACGAGATAGAAGACTTATGCAGATTCATTGATGAGAATTTCAGATAAGCGAATGGAGATGCTGTATGGTCCAAGGACGCCTGCTCTCCTACTGCTTCTACTCAATCCTTCTTACTCCTTTCCATGGCAAGCTTTGTATAGGGGTTCACCATCAGCGGTGGCTACTTTCAATCCTCTCTGGAAAATGATCCTATGCGGCTGTCACTCGCACGGCTAATCGTCTGGAGGCATCACCCATGGTTGATGGCTACATCCCATCCTCGCAGTGAAAACTAATGCTCACGCACTCTGTCACAGTACGGCTAATCATTGGTTGGTTCCCACTCCTACTGGAATAGAATCCCTTGATTCTTTTGCGTCTGTCACTAACGCCCAGCACTTGCAAGTTTGAAGCACGTCACAGTCATTCATTACCAGAATCCTACTCGGAATACCACAGACAAGGTTAGACTTTCCGGATTCCCAGGATCCTACTCGGAATACCACAGACAAGGTGAGACTTTCCAGATTCTCATAAATGCCGCCATCTATCTAGCTTATACCACGAAGATTCTGTTGGAGAATCTAAGAGATACACATTCAAGCTCTGTTGCATGTAGAACAGAAGTGGTTGTCAATCACATGCGTTCATAAGTGAGAATGATAATGAGGGTTACTTATCATCACATTCATCATGTTCTTGGGTACGAATGAATATCTTGGAATAAGAATAAGAGAGATTTGAATAAAAGATAATAGAATTGCATTGATACTTGAGGTACAGCAGAGCTCCACACCCTTAATCTATGGTGTGCAGAAACTCCACCGTTGAAAATACATAAGTAAAAGAGGTTCAGGCATGGCCGAATGGCCAGCCCCCCTAACGTGATCAATGATCCCCTAAGATGAAGAATAAAACAAAACTGAGACCAAAGATGTCTAATACAATAGATAAATGTCCTATATATACTAGACTAGCTACTAGGGTTTACATGAGTAAGTAATTGATGCATAAATTCACTTCCGGGGCCCACTTGGTGTATGCTTGGGCTGAGCTTGATCAATCCACGATCTAAGGCTTCTCTTGGAGTTGAACTCCGAGTTATGACGTGTTTTGGGCGTTCAACTCCGGATCATGACATTTTTCTGGCGTTTAACTCTAGACAGCAGCATGAACTTGGCGTTCAACGCCAAGTTACGTCGTCAATCTTCGAATAAAGTATGGACTATTATATATTGCTGGAAAGCCCTAGATGTCTACTTTCCAACGCCGTTGAGAGCGCGCCAATTGGAGTTCTGTAGCTCCAGAAAATCCATTTCGAGTGCAGGGAGGTCAGATTCCAACAGCATCAGCAGTCCTTTTGTCAGCCTTCTTCAGAGTTTTGCTCAAATCCCTCAATTTCAGTCAGAATTTAGCTGAAATCACATAAAAACACACAAACTCATAGTAAAGTCCAGAAATGTGAATTTAACATAAAAACTAATGAAAACATCCCTAAAAGTAGCTTAAACTTACTAAAAACTACCTAAAAATAATGCCAAAAAGCGTATAAATTATCCGCTCATCAGAATACCACAGACAAGGTTTAGACCTTCCGGATTCTCAAGGATGCTACCAATGGGTTCTAGCTTATAACACTAAGATTCTGATTAAGGAATCTAAGAGATACTCATTCAGTCTAATGTAAAACGGAGGTGGTTGTCAGGCACACGTTCATGGGTTGAGAATGGTGATGAGTGTCACGGATCATCACCTTCTTCATATTGAAGTGCGAATGAACATCTTAGATAGGAACAAGCGTGTTTGAATAGAAAATAGAAATAGTTGCATTAATTCATCGAGACGCTACAGAGCTCCTCACCCCCAACAATGGAGTTTAGAGACTCATGCCATCACAAAGTATAAAGTTCAGATCTAAAATTGTCATGAGATACAAAATAAGTCTCTAAAAGTTGTTTAAATACTAAACTGGTAACCTAGGTTTACAGAAAATGAGTAAACTAAGATAGATGGTGCAGAAATCTACTTCTGGGGCCCACTTGGTATGTGCTGGGGCTGAGACTTGAGTTTCTCACGTGTTTGGGCTGTTTCTGGAGTTAAACGCCAGGTTGTAACCTGTTTCTGGCGTCTAACTCCAACTTGCAACCTGTTTCTGGCGCTGAACGCCAGAATGCAACACAGAACTAGCGTTAAATGCCAGTTTACGTCATTTATCTTCACGCAAAGTATGGACTATTGTATATTGTTGGAAAGTCCTGGATGTCTAATTTCCAACCCAATTGAGAGCGCGCCAATTGGACTCCTGTAGCTCCAAAAAATCTATATCAAGTGCAGGGAGGTCAAAATCCAACAGCATCAGCAGTCCTTTTTCAGCCTAAATAAGATTTTTGCTCAGCTCCCTCAATTTCAGCTATAAAATACCTAAAATCACAGAAAAACACACAAACTCATAGTAAAGTCCAGAAATATGAATTTTGCCTAAAACTAATAAAAAATATATTAAAAACTAACTAAAACATACTAAAAACTATAAGAAAATTACCCCAAAAAACGTATAAAATATCCGCTCATCAATACACATGCCCATGGGGGAATCCAGGGAGTTAAAGTTCCCGGTCACATCTTACGACAGAGGGTCAACAAATAGTCTCAAATACACAGGTCACATATATTCTATTTCCTTTTTAAAATAACCCTTCAAATCAAAACTCTAATCTTCATAGAAATTTTGGTAGTATCTCCTCTAAGACTCAAATTTCTGCCATCCTTCAAGGGTCTCAACTATCAAACCAAACACCTCTCAGTCATTCAAATCATTTCCAGTAACAAATTATTTCAAAATCAACAAATACCAATATTAAGTCCTTTTCCAAACCAACCAACTTCAACAGCAAATCATTAACAATAGCTAAACCACACATTTTATACCATATACACAATCCATCAGTTATACATTCAATTCATTTCTATATTAAGGTCTTCAAGCCTAAGTTTTCACGTGACATTAAATATTAACTACGAGAAACCAAAACCATACCTTCGTACGGAATCAAAATACTCAAACCTTTGGAGAAGTTTTCTGACCGAGCTATCGAAGAAGAAAACGTCCAAAATCATCTGTACCTCCTAAAACTTCCGTTGACCAAACCCAAGAGATAAAGGAGCTACGTCACCGTCAACTTCCACTGATATAAAGTGGTGCCAACGTGTAAAGGAGAAGGATACAAATACTTTTACTGGATTAGATTTTTTATTAGAGTTATGGATTGCAAGAAATCGAAGCCGGAAGTTCGAAGGAATTTACGTTCTTTCCTTTTCTCTTCCTTACGCTATTCTCTTTTTTTTTCTTATGACTTAAGAAAGCAAGCCGCCTTAGCTTTTTTTATTATATAAATGCACTTTATGAAAGGAAATTATAATATTAGATTATACTTATACTAGAAGAAAGAATGAATTATAATAACATAATATTATATTACAAAACCTAATATTATATGTATATATATACATAACTAATGGTTTCAATGGCTAAGAGAAGGGGGGTTGAATCTTAGCCCCCTTTTTGCTTGCTAACACTTGCTGAACTTAGAGGAGACATTTCTGTTTTTTCTCGTCCCTAGCTACGAGACTTTTTCATTTTGTCTCGTCACTTGGCACGAGACATTTTTTATATTTGGCTCCTGTGCAGTAGAGACAGAAATGGAGTAGGAGAGAGAAAAGATTACACCCAGATATATCCTGGTTCGGCTGCTAAGTGCAGTGCAGCCTACATCCAGTCTCCATCACAAACATGATGGAATTTCACTATAATCTTTCAGATTACAAATTGTAAAGTGCTAACCCAACTTACAAGGGGATTCCCACAGAATCATGAAACACAACATAGACGTACAAAGGAACTCTAAGACATCTATGGCTTTTTCTTTTAATTTTGCACTCTCTGCCTTTTTTTGTTCTATGGCTTTTTCATACAAACCTCACTGTTTGCCTTTTTCCATGAGACTCAAGACATGACAAAATTAAACAGAAAATTACAAAATAGAAAACATTGAAGGAGAAGAAATTCTGTAAGCTTAGGTAGCTATGAGACTTCTGTGCAATGCACTCTCACTTTCTTTCCTTGAATCAAACCATGACTGTTCACCCCTTTTATAGAGAAGTGAAGCCTTCACAGTTGAAACATAAAACCGAGCTTAACTTCTTTTCCTTCAAAACAAAACCGGTTCGGCCACAGAGAGAGAAGAGGAAACTCAAGCAAAAACCAACATGCAAATACCTATACTCCTTCCTTGGTCATCACTCTTCATCAATCCGAGCGCTCCATCCTTGGCTTCCACTCCAAGATGGATTTCTGGCCCTTGATGCTTCATGATGATGATGGCTTCATCTGCTCCAATCTGTGCCTCTTCCATCACTTCGCCACTCTAGCTACTTCCTATGGTGGTTGAGCAGAATCAGAGACAAGCCATGCCTCCAAAGATCTCTTCCTTGCTGGCCGACTCTTCTTCTTTCTTTTTGAGTATGAAGGATCCGAGATTACCTCACCAAATCTTACTACATTTGGTGATTATCTCAACCACTTCATACTTTGGTTTTCTTTTTCTTGCCATCATTAACTTGATGGTCTTGATGCATGCAGCTTCTTCTTTTCGGTGAGTGTAGCTTAATGTAGCTTCCATGGTTGCTGTGACATGACCGAAAGAGAAGAGAGAAAGAGATGAGAGAGAATATGAAGTTAAAGTAAAAGCAATTAAATGAAATGTAACATATTGAATGGTTGCTTTTACTTTCCTTGCTTTGAGTAGCGTACAACATTAATCATAATGATTCCCATCAAATCAATTTCTCTCTCATTGTTCCAAGGTCTGCAATAACTCCATTTAATAAAATTTGGATTCCATCAAGGAATAAAAGTGATATCCGTTGGAGCATACAACAACATGATCAAAGGAGTGGGTTTTATTTGTTTAAATGGATAAAGCAATATTGTGTCCTATCTCTCCTTTTTTATTTTGGACCAAGCAAGTTGGTTATACACCAACAATAGATTTGGGCTTGCACATTTAAATCTGGCCCAAATCAATTCAGCCACAATGATTAAAACCATTTGTATGAATGCTGAATAATTTTTAATCAAACTGGGCTTGCTGTAGATTTCCTTTATTTTCGGCCCAACACAAAATCTGCACAACAAAATTATTAATTAAGCAAGTGTGAATTAAGATCAAATTAATAATTTTGTAATTAATTATTTTAATAATGTTTGTTTATCATTGAAATTAAATTAGAGTTTTCCAAACTCATCAATCTCCCCCTTGATGACAAACATTATTAAAATTGAAATGGAAAGAAATTTAAAGATTGAGTAAAGAATACTCCCTTTGAATTTGAATTTCTCCCCCTTTCTAAATGTCACATGGCTCCCCCTTAATGTATGCTTATTTTACCAAGGAAAGCATTATCATGTAACAATCAAGCTTGAAGTAACAATGTTATTCAACATATTAATTTTGAAATGTTGAATGCTTGATTTATGAGCAGAGTTTGGTGATATACAAAACTCATTTGTTATCAATAAATTGATTATCTGCTCAAAGTTTACACACTTCAACTGAGCACAAAACAATGTTGTTCAAAAACATTTCAAATATTTTCCAGTCAAGATATCAGAGCCATATTATTCAAGTAAGGAAAATATTTTTGAATCACACTTGATCAAAACAGGGCAGCTGTTAGATATCACAGTTTAAAGAAACTGCCAAAAAATAAATCCAACATTAAGCATTTTATCTAGGTAATTCAACTGTATCATAAACACAGTAAACACATTTTACCAAGATAAAAATCAAATATCGGCAGCAATATAACCAACCAGATGCATCACAATCAAAATATGATCAAATAGACCACACTTAAAACAGATACATCAATCAAGCATCAATCCTCTTTAACATGGGTGATCATGAATTCTCAAGAGAATTTCACCCATGTTTTCCAATTTCAATTTTCAGCATTTTTCTCCCCATTTTGTCATCAAAGGGGCACCTGCAAACAGTTTTGATATAGCAAGCAAAATATTCAAAATATAGTCAAAACACAGTAGAGTATCACAGAGTATCTCAGAGTCATAAGAGTATTCATACAATCAATCAAAAGTTCAAACAGGAACCAAATAACACCAGAATTCACATAAAACATCAGAAAGATTGTACTCCTGATTCAGAATCAGCATTCTTGTCACCAGCTCCTTCTCCCTTTATGAATGAAACCTTATTCTCAACATCTTCATTTGTTAGATCAACTTTAAAATATTCAAAGATGCAGGTGAGAAACAGTCCATATGGAAGATTAGGCCTTTTTGAATTTTTGACAGATTTTCACATGTGCCTTATCATAAGGTAGGCAAATGATATTTGAGATGAAGTAACGAGAGCAAAAAGGGCAAGAGAGTCAGACACTGTTACCTGATATCGTGGACCACTTTGTGGCATGAGAACATGAGATATGATC
Source organism: Arachis hypogaea (assembly GCF_003086295.3). Classification (NCBI taxonomy): domain Eukaryota; kingdom Viridiplantae; phylum Streptophyta; class Magnoliopsida; order Fabales; family Fabaceae; genus Arachis; species Arachis hypogaea. Next base: position 87,751,354 of record NC_092040.1, read on the forward strand.
TTGTAAAGAAGAATTGTCTTATCTGGACCAAGTTCTTTGAGAGTTGGTGCCGTACCATCCATTTTGGAGAGATTTTCACATGTGTGATTTAAAGCCATCTGGTAGGTGATTCCAACCTGTAAATCTCATTTCTTAGACATGTATGCTCTTGGTCCTTCTTCTTTGTAACCTAGAGCCATCCCAATGGTTCCAGTATCAAGAATGATATGACTCTTCTTCATATATGAGTGGATTGTGCCATCAATAAGTCTCATGTTGGTGTAGAACTCACAGACTAAACCTGGGTAAACTGGCTTTCGGATGTGAAGCAGAGGAGTCCATTGAAGATTATCAAACAGAGAGGAGACATTGATCCCTTTGTTGGAGAGTGAGTCTAGGCTGACTAGATAAGTAGCACAGAGATCTCGTTCTTTCAGAACTTCATTGTGGAATTCATGGAAAGCACATGAGTCGAACCTAGATGGATCATAGTGAGAGTGCGACTTATGAAACTTTTTCTTGAAATCCCATGACTCCAAATTTGCTGGCTCCTTGGTGTCATTCAAGGAAATCCCTTTAAACTTCTGAGTGCTTTTTTCGGGTGTGTCCTTTTTGTTCATGATAATGAGGGTGAAAGGGTAGGAGATGAAAGAGTGAATGGAACCGAATTGTGTGAGAGAGGATGGATGGAATAAATGTTGAGTGAAAGGAGAATATGAGATAGTTAATGCACAAGGTGGGTGATTAATGACCAGGGTGGTTTCCAAGAGTTTGAAAAGATGGTTTCCTTAAATCAAGGGATTAGTTGAAAAAGAAGGATTTGATTTGACCTATGCTTCTTCCAAAAGATATGATAAGACAATTTTGAAATTTGAATTTCAAAAGGTGAGGAACTTAACAAAAGGGTCAGAGTGGGGTCAAAGAGATTTTATGGGGCCCATGAGAAACAAAGTCTGCGCAGCCTCCCCCTTAATCATAGCTCCTCCAGCATGCCTTATTTTTATCTCGTCCATTCCTACGAGATAAAACTGGACAGAATCAGAAATTTATAAATTTTCAACATGGCTTAAATCAAACATTCCTAAACTTTCTCTTAACAAACAGAATCTATCTTCACAGAGGAGTTTTGTAAAAATATCAGCAAGTTGTTCTTCAGATTTTACAAATTGAATATCAATAGTACCCTTTTGCACATGTTCTCTAATAAAATGATATTTGATTTCAATGTGCTTTGTTCTTGAGTGCAGAACAGGATTTTTTAAAATATTTATTGCACTCATGTTATCACAAAATAAGGGTATACTATTGATTTTTAATTTGTAATCTTCCAATTGAGTTTTTAACCAAATTAATTGTGAACAACAAGCAGATGCGGATATATATTCAGCTTCAGCTGTGGATAGAGCTATTGTGGCTTGTTTCTTGCTTGACCACATGTTGAGTGAGCTTCCAAGGAAGCAACACATGCCGGAAGTGCTCCTTCTATCCACTCTATCTCCCGCATAATCTGCATCACAAAACCCTACTGCACAAAAATCATTAGATTTTGGATACCATAAGCCATAATCACATGTTCCCTTAATATATCTAATGATACTCTTAACAGCCAAAAGATGTGATTCTTTTGGGTGAGATTAAAATCTTGAACATACACCCACACTTTGAACAATATCCGATCTAGAGGATGTAAGATACATTAATGAACCAATCATTCCTCTATACCGTGTTTCATCCACATCTTTGCCATCATCATCTTTTTCAAGTTTATTGTTTGGATGCATTGGTGTTCCCATTGGTTTAGAATTTTCTAGGCCAAACTTTTTGATAAGTTCTTTTGCATACTTTTCTTGGTGAATAAAAGTACCACTAGGAGTTTGTTTAATTTGGAGGCCAAGAAAGAAAGTAAGCTCTCCCATTAAACTCATCTCAAACTCACTAGTCATGAGTTTTCCAAACTCTTCACACAAGGACTCATTGGCCGAAGCAAACACAATGTCATCCACATAAACTTGAACTAGAAGAATATCATCATTAGATGCTTTAATAAATAAAGTTGTGTCCGTGGTACCCCTTTGAAATTGATTTTCTAATAGGAAGGCACTAAGCCTTTCATACCAAGCTCTTGGAGCTTGCCTAAGGCCATAAAAAGCCTTTGAGAGTTTAAAAACGTGATTTGGAAAATCTTTATGTTCAAAACCGGGGGGTTGGGCCACATACACTTCTCTATCAATAAAGCCATTAAGGAAAGCACATTTGACATCCATTTGAAATATTTTGAAACCCTTATGGGCAGCATAGGCAAGAAGCAACCTAATTGCTTCCATTCTAGCTACCGGAGCAAAAGACTCATCAAAATCTATTCCCTCTTCTTGATCGTAACCTTGGGCCACTAATCTAGCCTTGTTACGAACAACTTGTCCATCCTCACCAAGTTTATTTTTAAATACCCAGTTAGTACCCGTAATTTTCTTACCATCCGGATGAGGTACTAAAGTCCAAACCTCATTCTTGTCAAATTGAGCAAGTTCCTCTTGCATCACCTTGACCCATGATGGATCTTCAAGAGCTTGTTTGACATTGTTGGGCTCCATTTGTGACAAGAGAGCAAAGTTGCTAGGTTCGGTTTGCCTTTTGGTGGAGGATCTTGTTGTTACACCTTGAGAGGGATCACCAATGATGAAGTCATGAGGATAACCCCTCATAGACTTCCATTCTCTAGGCTTTCGGACAGGTGTAGAGCTTTGATGAACTTCTGGTGGTCTCACTGTTTCAGTTGCTCGTACCTGCTCAAGAGACAAAATGGAAATGTCTCCTCCAATCTGATGAGACAAAACTGGACTGGCAGATTCTTCATTTTGTACAGATTTGGGATTTTTTTGTTTGTTCCAGCTTCTTCACCATCTGAATCATTATCTATCACAGTACTGGGAATTAAGTTAGAATCACAAAAAGCAACATGTATGGATTCCTCTATGGTTCTATATTCTTTGAGATAAACTCTATAGGCCTTGCTTGTGGTGGAATATCCAACAAACATTTCTTCATAGGATTTTGGATCAAATTTTCCAAGGTTTTCCTTATTGTTAAGAACAAAGTATTTGCATCCAAAAACATGAAAGTACTTAAGATTTTGAGGGGTTCCTTTCCATAGCTCATAAGGGGTTTTCTTTAACCCTTTTCTAATGATTATTCTATTCAAAATATAACATGCTGTGTTCACAGCTTCAGCCCATAAAAATTTAGGGATCTCATTCTCACATAGCATAGCCCTAGTCATTTCTTGAAGGCTTCGATTCCTTCTTTCAACCACCCCATTTTGTTGGGGGGTTCTAGGGCATGAAAAATTATGAGAAATTCCTAAGTCATCACAGAATTTTTCAAAGTCTTGATTTTCAAATTCTCTTCCGTGATCACTCCTCAAATGGGCAATTTTCAAATCCTTTTCATTTTGAATTTTCTTGCAAAAGGTGGAAAAGGCATAAAATGCATCATTCTTATGAGCAAGGAAAAGTACCCAACCAAATCTAGAGTAATCATCTACCACCACAAGACCAAAAAGATCAATAGTAACATCTCCAATGGCCTTTTGGTTGAGATTCCATCTTTTGATTTAAAAGAGGATTTTACTTGCTTGCCCAATTGACAAGCATCACAAGTAAGATCCTTATCAAACTTGATGTTTGGAATTTCTCTAACCAAATTCTTTTTGACTAGCTTAGAAATTTGGTACATGCTAGCATGACCCAACTTTCTATGCCAAAGCCATTTTTTAGATTCAAGAGAGGTAAAGCATGTTACATTTTGTTCCTTTAAATCCTCAAGAGTTAATCCATACACATTGTTGCATCTTTTAGCTTCAAATAGAACATCCCCAGTTTTCTCACAAACAACTAAGCAAACAAACTTCTTAAAAATAACTTCAAAACCCAAATCACATAATTGACTAACACTAAGTAAATTATGTTTCAAGCCATGTACAAGGAGAACATCATTTATACAGGATGAGAAATTTTTACCCACTTTCCCAACAGCTACTATTTTTCCTTTTGCATCATCACCGAAAGTGACAAATCATCCATCATATTCATCAAGCTTTATGAAGAAGGTTGTCTTTCCGGTCATATGCCTAGAGCATCCGCTATCCATGTACCACATATTTTCTTTCTTCTTGGATGCTAGGAATACCTACAAAATAAGCTCAAGTGACCTTAGGTATCCAAACTTTCTTGGATCCTTTCACGTTAAACCATCTCCTATGTCCCAAATCATTGTAATAAAAAATAACCTTGTAAACTTTATCACCAATCATTCTTTCACCAAAGAAACACTGAATGGGAAAATGACCACTTCGGTTACACAACCTACAAGACCTTGGAGTTGCTGTTTTGTTAAAATAGGTGGGATCTTGAAACCTTGTGTCATTGGATGAAGAAGGTTTATCTTTAAAAGAAGGTTTCTCATTAGATTTGTAAAATCCCAAACCTGCTTTATCAAAAAGTGGTTTTTGACTAGCCAAAATTTGATTTAGATTTTCAGAACTGAGAGTAAACTTGGCTAAGTCATTTTCAAGATTTTTAACCTTTTCCAGTAACTCTTCATTTTCCTTAAAACATTTTACATATGCAACTACCGAGTGATCACTTTCACAGCTTCTAAGTTGGGCTTTCAACTGCTTATTTTCTTCTACAAGATCACAAGCAGTTTCGGCCTCCCTTAGATTTTCTTTGAGAAAATCATTTTCCGCTTTAAGAATAAAAATTTGTTGTTCAAGATCTTGATTATCAGTCAGAAAACATCTTATTTTTTCAGAAAGGTGGTCTATCATGAGATGAAGGTCTTCAGTGTCAGGGTTTTGAAAAAATACCTGATCTACATGATTTGCCATGAGACAAGGCTGTGACTTAGTTTCAGATTCTTCATCACTGTCCGAGTCATTTTCTAAGTCTTCCCATGATGCCATCAGACCCTTCTTCTTTCCTCCTTTTTTCTTTTCCTCCTTTTTTAACTTGGGACAATCAGATTTGTAATGCCCCATTTCTTTACAGTTGAAACAAGTCACTTTGCTAAGGTCTTTCTTTATTTTCCTTGAGCTGCCGCCTTTGCCATTGAACTTCATTATTTTCCTGAATTTTTTGGCAAATAACACAAATTCATTTTAAGATGAGTTATCATTGGATTCATCATCCAGAGGTTTAGTAACAGAAGAAAATGCAATTCCTTTCTTTTTTGACTCTTTTTTCAAATAAGTGTTTTCAAAAGCAAGAAGATTTCCTCTCAAATAATCAAGTGTCATGGAATCAAGATTACTGCTCTCAGAAATAATTAAAGCTTTTGTTTCCCACTCTTTAGTGAGACATCTCAGCACTCTTCTCACTAGCACAGAATCAGAATGTGTTGCTCCCATAGCATCCAAGCCAACAGTGATGGTATTGAACCGTTCGAACAGTTCATCGATAGATTCTCCTTCCTTCATTGTAAACATTTCATATTCCCTGTTTAACATGTCTATCCGAGTCTTCTTAACAATGGTGGTTCCTTCATGAGTGATTTGTAATTTATCCCAGATTTCCTTTGTTGTTGTGCATCGTGATACCCGTCGGTACTCCTTGAAGCTGATAGCACAGTTGAGTAGATTTATGGCCTTGGCATTTAGTTCCACTTTCTTCCTATCTTCCTCGATCCAGCTTGCTTCTGGTTTAAGAGTTACTACTCCTTCAGCACTTGTGTTAGTGGGGAACTATAGTCCTTCTAGGATGATTTTCCAAAGCCTTTAATCTACTACTTGCACAAAGATCTTCATTCTCTCCTTCCAATAGGTATAGTTTTTTCCATTAAAAAGAGGCGGTCTGTTGCTTGGCTGCCCTTCTGTGAGATTGTACGATACCAGATTTGAGCCACTGCTTTCTGCCATGAGGATCTTTTCTCCAAGCTGCAAAGCTTGATCTCTTTGAGACCAAGCTCTGATACCAATTGATGGTTTCAGTGGCTAAGAGAAGGGGGGTTGAATCTTAGCCCCCTTTTTGCTTTCTAACACTTGCTGAACTTAGAGGAGACTTTTCTGTTTTTATCTCGTCCCTAGCCACGAGACTTTTTTATTTTGTCTCGTCACTTGGCACAAGACATTTTTTATATTTGGCTCTGTGCAGTAAAGACAGAAATGGAGTATGAGAGAGAAAAGATTACACCCAGATATATCCTGGTTTGGCTGTTAAGTGCAGTGCAGCCTACATCCAGTCTCCATCACAAACATGATGGAATTTCACTATAATCTTTCAGATTACAAATTGTAAAGTGCTATCCCAACTTACAAGGGGATTCCCACAGAATCATGAAACACAACATAGACGTACAAAGGAACTCTAAGACATCTATGGCTTTTTCTTTTAATTTTGCACTCTCTGCCTTTTTTCGCTCTATGGCTTTTTCATACAAACCTCACTGTTTGCCTTTTTCCATGAGACTCAAGACATGACAAAATTAAATAGAAAATTACAAAATAGAAAACATTGAAGGAGAAGAAATTCTGTAAGCTTAGGTAGCTATGAGACTTCTGTGCAATGCACTCTCACTTTCTTTCCTTGAATCAAACCATGATTGTTCACCCTTTTTATAGAGAAGTGAAGCCTTCACAGTTGAAACATAAAACCGAGCTTAGCTTCTTTTCCTTCAAAATAAAATCGGTTCGGCCACAGAGAGAGAAGAGGAAACTCATGCAAAAACCAACATGCAAATACCTCTAGTCCTTCCTTGGTCATCACTCTTCATCAATCTGAGCG